>NC_073231.2:2734772-3037803 GCF_029281585.2 Gorilla gorilla gorilla | reverse complement strand
TAGATATTTCCATGTTCATAGAGATAGCGGTGTAGATATTTCCATGTTCATACAGATAGAGGGGCTGATATTTCCATGTTCATACAGATAGCGGTGCAGATATTTCCATGTTCATACAGATGGCGTTGTAGATATTTCCATGTTCATACAGATAGCGGTGTAGTTATTTCCATGTTTAAAGAGATAGCTTTGTAGATATTTCCATGTATATGCAGATAGCTGTGTAGATATTTCCATTTTCATGCAGAGAGTCGTGTATATATTTCCATCTTCAGATAGAGGTGTATATATTTCCATGTTTATACAGATAGCGGTGTAGATATTTCCAAGTTTATACAGACAGCGGTGAAGATGTATGCATGTTTAAACAGATAGCGGTGTAGATATTTCCATGTTAATACAGATGGCTGCGTAGATATATCCATGTTCATACCGATTGCGGTGAAGATATTTCCTTGTCCATACAGATAGTGGTGTAGATATTTCCATGTTCATACAGATAGCGGTGTAGATATTTCCATGTTCATCCAGATGGCTGTGTAGACATATCCATGTTCATACAGATGGCGGTGAAGATATTACCATGTTCATACAGATAGCGGTGTAGATATTTCCATGTTCATCCAGATGGCTGTGTAGATATATCCATGTTCATACAGATAGCGGTGTAGATATTTCCATGTTCATACAGATAGCGGTGTAGATATTTCCATGTTCATACAGATAGCGGTGTAGATATTTCCATGTTCATACAGACGGCGGTGTAGATATTTCCATGTTTATAGATATAGCGGTGTAGATATTTCCATGTGTAAAGAGATAGCAGTGTATATATTTCAATGTATATGCAGATAGCTTTGTAGATATTTCCATTTTCATGCTGTTGGCGGTGTAGATATTTACATGTTCAAACAGATAGCGGTGTAGATATTTCCATGTTCATTCAGATAGCTTTGTAGATATTTCCAAGTTCATACAGATAGCGGTGTAGATATTTCCATGTTCATACAGATAGCGGTGTAGATATTTCCATGTTCATACAGATAGCGGTGCTGATATTTCCATGTTTATACAGGTAGCGGTGTAGATATTTCCATGTTTATACAGATAGCGGTGTAGATATTTCCATGTTTATTCAGATAGCGGTGTAGATATCTCCATCTTAATACAGATGGCGGTGTAGATATTTATATGTTCATACAGATGGCGGTGCAGATATTTCCATGTTCATACAGATGGCGTTGTAGATATTTCCATGTTCAGATAGCGGTGTAGATACTTCCATGTTCATACAGATAGCTGTGTAGATATTTCCATGTTCATACAGGTAGCGGTGTAGATTTTTCCATGTTCATACAGATAGCGGTGCTGATATTTCCATGTTTATACAGGCAGCGGTGTAGATATATCCATGTTTATACAGATAGCGGTGTAGATATCTCCTTCTTAATACAGATGGCGGTGTAGATATTTATAAGTTCATACAGATGGCGGTGCAGATATTTCCATGTTCATACAGATGGCGGTGTAGATATTTCCATGTTTATAGATATAGCGGTGTAGTTATTTCCATGTGTAAAGAGATAGCTGTGTAGATATTTCCATGTATATGCAGATAGCTTTGTAGATATTTCCATTTTCATGCAGATAGCGATGTAGATATTTACATGTTCAAACAGATAGCGGTGTAGATATTTCCATGTTCATTCAGATAGCTTTGTAGATATTTCCATGTTCATACAGATAGCGGTGTAGATATTTCCATGTTCATACAGATAGCGGTGTAGATATTTCCATGTTCATACAGATAGTGGTGCTGATATTTCCATGTTTATACAGGTAGCGGTGTAGATATTTCCATGTTTATAGAGATAGCGGTGTAGATATTTCCATGTTTATACAGATAGCGGTGTAGATATTTCCATGTTTATTCAGATAGCGGTGTAGATATCTCCACCTTAATACAGATGGCGGTGAAGATATTTATATGTTCATACAGATGGCGGTGCAGATATTTCCATGTTCATACAGATGGCGGTGTAGATATTTCCATGTTCATACAGATGGCGGTGTAGATATTTCCATGTTCATACAGATGGCGGTGTAGATATTTCCATGTTCATACAGATAGCGGTGTAGATATTTCCATGTTCATACAGATAGCGGTGTAGATATTTCCATGTTCATACAGGTTGCGGTGTAGATATTTCCATTTTCATACAGATAGCAGTGCTGATATTTCCATGTTTATACAGGCAGCAGTGTAGGTATTTCCATGTTTATACAGATAGCGGTTTAGATATCTCCTTCTTAATACAGATGGCGGTGTAGATATTTATATGTTCATACAGATGGCGGTGCAGATATTTCCATGTTCATACAGATGGCGTTGTAGATATTTCCATGTTCATACAGATAGCGGTGTAGTTATTTCCATGTGTAAAGAGATAGCTTTGTAGATATTTCCATGTATATGCAGATAGCTGTGTAGATATTTCCATTTTCATGCAGAGAGTGTTGTATATATTTCCATCTTCAGATAGAGGTGTATATATTTCCATGTTTATACAGATAGCGGTGTAGATATTTCCAAGTTTATACAGACAGCGGTGAAGATGTATGCATGTTTACACAGATAGCGGTGTGGAGATTTCCATGTTCATACAGAGGGCTGTGCAGATATATCCATGTTCGTACAGATAGCGGTGTAGATATTTCCATTTTCATACAGATAGCGGTGTAGATATTTCCATGTTAATACAGATGGCTGCGTAGATATATCCATGTTCATACCGATTGCGGTGAAGATATTTCCTTGTCCATACAGATATTGGTGTAGATATTTCCATGTTCATACAGATAGAGATGTAGCTATTTCCATGTTCATACAGATAGCGGTGTATGTATTTCCATGTTGATACAGATAGCGGTGCAGATATTTCCATGTTCATACAGATAGCGGTGAAGATATTTCCATGTTTATACAGATTGCGGTGAAGATATTTCCAAGTTTATACAGATTGCGGTGAAGATGTATGCATATTTACACAGATAGCGGTGTAGATATTTCCATGTTCATGCAGATAGCAGTGTAGATATTTCCATGTTCATACAGATAGCGGTGAAGATGTATGCATGTTTATACAGATAGCGGTGTAGTTTTTTCCGTGTGTAAAGAGATAGCTGTGTAGATATTTCCATGCATATGCAGATAGCTGTGTAGATATTTCCATTTGCATGCAGATAGCGGTTTAGATATTTCCATGTTCAAACAGATAGCGGTGTAGATATTTCCATGTTCATAGAGAGAGCGGTGTAGATATTTCCATGTTCAAACAGATAGCGGTGTAGATATTTCCATGTTTATACAGATAGTGGTGAAGATGTTTGCATGTTTACACAGATAGCAGTGTAGATATTTCCATGTTCATACAGATAGCGGTGTAGATATTTCCATGTTCATACAGATAGCGGTGTAGACATATCCATGTTCATACAGATGGCGGTGAAGATATTACCATGTTCATACAGATAGCGGTGTAGATATTTCCATGTTCATCTAGATGGCAGTGTAGATATATCCATGTTCATACAGATAGCGGTGTAGATATTTCCATGTTCATACAGATAGCGGTGTAGATATTTCCATGTTCATACAGATAGCGGTGTAGATATTTCCATGGTCATACAGACGGCGGTTTAGATATTTCCATGTTTATAGATATAGCGGTGTAGATATTTCCATGTGTAAAGAGATAGCAGTGTATATATTTCAATGTATATGCAGATAGCTTTGTAGATATTTCCATTTTCATGCAGTTGGCGGTGTAGATATTTACATGTTCAAACAGATAGCGGTGTAGATATTTCCATGTTCATTCAGATAGCTTTGTAGATATTTCCATGTTCATACAGATAGCGGTGTAGATATTTCCATGTTCATACAGATAGCGGTGTAGATATTTCCATGTTCATACAGATAGCGGTGCTGATATTTCCATGTTTATACAGGTAGCGGTGTAGATATTTCCATGTTTATACAGGTAGCGGTGTAGATATTTCCATGTTTATACAGATAGCGGTGTAGATATTTCCATGTTTATTCAGATAGCGGTGTAGATATCTCCATCTTAATACAGATGGCGGTGTAGATATTTATATGTTCATACAGATGGCGGTGAAGATATTTCCATGTTCATACAGATGGCGTTGTAGATATTTCCATGTTCAGATAGCGGTGTAGATACTTCCATGTTCATACAGATAGCTGTGTAGATATTTCCATGTTCATACAGGTAGCGGTGTAGATTTTTCCATGTTCATACAGATAGCGGTGCTGATATTTCCATGTTTATACAGGCAGCGGTTTAGATATATCCATGTTTATACAGATAGCGGTGTAGATATCTCCTTCTTAATACAGATGGCGGTGTAGATATTTATAAGTTCATACAGATGGCGGTGCAGATATTTCCATGTTCATACAGATGGCGGTGTAGATATTTCCATGTTTATAGATATAGCGGTGTAGTTATTTCCATGTGTAAAGAGATAGCTGTGTAGATATTTCCATGTATATGCAGATAGCTTTGTAGATATTTCCATTTTCATGCAGATAGCGGTGTAGATATTTACATGTTCAAACAGATAGCGGTGTAGATATTTCCATGTTCATTCAGATAGCTTTGTAGATATTTCCATGTTCATACAGATAGCGGTGTAGATATTTCCATGTTCATACAGATAGCGGTGTAGATATTTCCATGTTCATACAGATAGCGGTGCTGATATTTCCATGTTTATACAGGTAGCGGTGTAGATATTTCCATGTTTATAGAGATAGCGGTGTAGATATTTCCATGTTTATACAGATAGCGGTGTAGATATTTCCATGTTTATTCAGATAGCGGTGTAGATATCTCCACCTTAATACAGATGGCTGTGTAGCTATTTATATGTTCATACAGATGGCGGTGCAGATATTTCCATGTTCATACAGATGGCGGTGTAGATATTTCCATGTTCATACAGATGGCGGTGTAGATATTTCCATGTTCATACAGATGGCAGTGTAGATATTTCCATGTTCATACAGATGGCGGTGTAGATATTTCCATGTTCATACAGATAGCGGTGTAGATATTTCCATGTTCATACAGGTTGCGGTGTAGATATTTCCATTTTCATACAGATAGCAGTGCTGATATTTCCATGTTTATACAGGCAGCAGTGTAGGTATTTCCATGTTTATACAGATAGCGGTTTAGATATCTCCTTCTTAATACAGATAGCGGTGTAGATATTTATATGTTCATACAGATGGCGGTGCAGATATTTCCATGTTCATACAGATGGCTTTGTAGATATTTCCATGTTCATACAGATAGCGGTGTAGTTATTTCCATGTGTAAAGAGATAGCTTTGTAGATATTTCCATGTATATGCAGATAGCTGTGTAGATATTTCCATTTTCATGCAGAGAGTGGTGTATATATTTCCATCTTCAGATAGAGGTGTATATATTTCCATGTTTATACAGATAGCGGTGTAGATATTTCCAAGTTTATACAGACAGCGGTGAAGATGTATGCATGTTTACACAGATAGCGGTGTGGAGATTTCCATGTTCATACAGAGGGCTGTGCAGATATATCCATGTTCGTACAGATAGCGGTGTAGATATTTCCATTTTCATACAGATAGCGGTGTAGATATTTCCATGTCAATACAGATGGCTGCGTAGATATATCCATGTTCATACCGATTGCGGTGAAGATATTTCCTTGTCCATACAGATAGTGGTGTAGATATTTCCATGTTCATACAGATAGAGGTGTAGCTATTTCCATGTTCATACAGATAGCGGTGAAGATATTTCCATGTTTATACACATAGCGGTGTGGATACTTCCATGTTTATACAGATAGCGGTGTAGATATTTCCATGTTTATAGAGATAGTGGTGTAGATAATTTCAATTTTATACAGATAGCAGTGTAGATATTTCCAAGTTCATACAGATAGCGGTGTAGATATTTCCACGTTTATAGATATGGCGGTGTAGATATTTCCATGTTCATACAGATGGCGGTGTAGATATTTCCATGTTTTTAGAGATGGCGGTGTAGATATTTTCACGTTTACACAGATGGCAGTGGAGATATTTCCATGTTTACACAGATAGCGGTGTAGACATTTCCATGTTTACACAGATAGCGGTGTGGATATTTCCATGTTTATACAGATAGCGGTGTAGATATTTCCAAGTTTATACAGACAGCGGTGAACATGTATGCATGTTTACACAGATAGCGGTGTGGAGATTTCCATGTTCATACAGAGGGCTGTGCAGATATATCCATGTTCGTACAGATAGCGGTGTAGATATTTCCATTTTCATACAGATAGCGGTGTAGATATTTCCATGTTAATACAGATGGCTGCGTAGATATATCCATGTTCATACCGACTGCGGTGAAGATATTTCCTTGTCCATACAGATAGTGGTGTAGATATTTCCATGTTCATACAGATAGAGGTGTAGCTATTTCCAAGTTCATACAGATAGCGGTGTATGTATTTCCATGTTGATACAGATAGCGGTGCAGATATTTCCATGTTCATACAGATAGCGGTGAAGATATTTCCATGTTTATACAGATTGCGGTGAAGATATTTCCATGTTTATACAGATTGCGGTGAAGATGTATGCATATTTACACAGATAGCGGTGTAGATATTTCCATGTTCATGCAGATAGCAGTGTAGAAATTTCCATGTTTATACAGATAGCGGTGAAGATGTATGCATGTTTATACAGATAGCGGTGTAGATATTTCCATGTTCATCCAGATGGCTGTGTTGATATATCCATGTTCATACAGATGGCGGTGAAGATATTTCCATCTTCATACAGATAGCGGTGTAGTTTTTTCCGTGTGTAAAGAGATAGCTGTGTAGATATTTCCATGCATATACAGATAGCTGTGTAGATATTTCCATTTTCATGCAGATAGCGGTTTAGATATTTCCATGTTCAAACAGATAGCGGTGTAGATATTTCCATGTTCATAGAGAGAGCGGTGTAGATATTTCCATGTTCATACAGATAGCGGTGTAGATATTTCCATGTTTATACAGATAGTGGTGAAGATGTTTGCATGTTTACACAGATAGCAGTGTAGATATTTCCATGTTCATACAGATAGCGGTGTAGATATTTCCATGTTCATCCAGATGGCTGTGTAGACATATCCATGTTCATACAGATGGCGGTGAAGATATTACCATGTTCATACAGATAGCGGTGTAGATATTTCCATGTTCATCCAGATGGCTGTGTAGATATATCCATGTTCGTACAGATAGCGGTGTAGATATTTCCATGTTCATACAGATAGCGGTGTAGATATTTCCATGTTCATACAGATAGCGGTGTAGATATTTCCATGTTCATACAGACGGCGGTGTAGATATTTCCATGTTTATAGATATAGCGGTGTAGATATTTCCATGTGTAAAGAGATAGCAGTGTATATATTTCAATGTATATGCAGATAGCTTTGTAGATATTTCCATTTTCATGCAGTTGGCGGTGTAGATATTTACATGTTCAAACAGATAGCGGTGTAGATATTTCCATGTTCATACAGATAGCGGTGCTGATATTTCCATGTTTATTCAGATAGCGGTGTAGATATCTCCACCTTAATACAGATGGCGGTGTAGATATTTATATGTTCATACAGATGGCGGTGCAGATATTTCCATGTTCATACAGATGGCGGTGTAGATATTTCCATGTTTATACAGATAGCGGTGTAGATATTTCCATGTTCATACAGATAGCGGTGTAGATATTTCCATGTTCATACAGGTTGCGGTGTAGATATTTCCATTTTCATACAGATAGCAGTGCTGATATTTCCATGTTTATACAGCTAGCAGTGTAGGTATTTCCATGTTTATACAGATAGCGGTTTAGATATCTCCTTCTTAATACAGATGGCGGTGTAGATATTTATATGTTCATACAGATGGCGGTGCAGATATTTCCATGTTCATACAGATGGCGTTGTAGATATTTCCATGTTCATACAGATTGCGGTGTAGTTATTTCCATGTGTAAAGAGATAGCTTTGTAGATATTTCCATGTATATGCAGATAGCTGTGTAGATATTTCCATTTTCATGCAGAGAGTGGTGTATATATTTCCATCTTCAGATAGAGGTGTATATATATCCATGTTTATACAGATAGCGGTGTAGATATTTCCAAGTTTATACAGACAGCGGTGAAGATGTATGCATGTTTACACAGATAGCGGTGTGGAGATTTCCATGTTCATACAGAGGGCTGTGCAGATATATCTATGTTCGTACAGATAGCGGTGTAGATATTTCCATTTTCATACAGATAGCGGTGTAGATATTTCCATGTTAATACAGATGGCTGCGTAGATATATCCATGTTCATACCGATTGCGGTGAAGATATTTCCTTGTCCATACAGATAGTGGTGTAGATATTTCCATGTTCATACAGATAGAGGTGTAGCTATTTCCATGTTCATACAGATAGCGGTGTATGTATTTCCATGTTGATACAGATAGCGGTGCAGATATTTCCATGTTCATACAGATAGCAGTTTAGATATTTCCATGTTCATCCAGGAGGCTGTGTAGATATATCCATGTTCATACAGATGGCGTTGAAGATATTTCCTTGTTTATACAGATAGCGGTGTAGTTATTTCCATGTGTAAAGAGATAGCTGTGTAGATATTTCCATGTATATGCAGATAGCTGTGTGGATATTTCCATTTTCATGCAGATTGCGGTTTAGATATTTCCATGTTCAAACAGACAGCGGTGTAGATATTTCCATGTTCATAGAGATAGCGGTGTAGATATTTCCATGTTCATACAGATAGAGGGGCTGATATTTCCATGTTCATACAGATAGCGGTGCAGATATTTCCATGTTTATACAGGACGCGGTGTAGATTTTTCCATGTTCATACAGATAGCGGTGCTGATATTTCCATGTTTATACAGGCAGCGGTGTAGATATATCCATGTTTATACAGATAGCGGTGTAGATATCTCCTTCTTAATACAGATGGCGGTGTAGATATTTATAAGTTCATACAGATGGCGGTGCAGATATTTCCATGTTCATACAGATGGCGGTGTAGATATTTCCATGTTTATAGATATAGCGGTGTAGTTATTTCCATGCGTAAAGAGATAGCTGTGTAGATATTTCCATGTATATGCAGATAGCTTTGTAGATATTTCCATTTTCATGCAGATAGCGGTGTAGATATTTACATGTTCAAACAGATAGCGGTGTAGATATTTCCATGTTCATTCAGATAGCTTTGTAGATATTTCCATGTTCATACAGATAGCGGTGTAGATATTTCCATGTTCATACAGATAGCGGTGTAGATATTTCCATGTTCATACAGATAGTGGTGCTGATATTTCCATGTTTATACAGGTAGCGGTGTAGATATTTCCATGTTTATAGAGATAGCGGTGTAGATATTTCCATGTTTATACAGATAGCGGTGTAGATATTTCCATGTTTATTCAGATAGCGGTGTAGATATCTCCACCTTAATACAGATGGCGGTGTAGATATTTATATGTTCATACAGATGGCGGTGCAGATATTTCCATGTTCATACAGATGGCGGTGTAGATATTTCCATGTTCATACAGATGGCGGTGTAGATGTTTCCATGTTCATACAGATGGCAGTGTAGATATTTCCATGTTCATACAGATAGCGGTGTAGATATTTCCATGTTCATACAGATAGCGGTGTAGATATTTCCATGTTCATACAGGTTGCGGTGTAGATATTTCCATTTTCATACAGATAGCAGTGCTGATATTTCCATGTTTATACAGGCAGCAGTGTAGGTATTTCCATGTTTATACAGATAGCGGTTTAGATATCTCCTTCTTAATACAGATGGCGGTGTAGATATTTATATGTTCATACAGATGGCGGTGCAGATATTTCCATGTTCATACAGATGGCGTTGTAGATATTTCCATGTTCATACAGATAGCGGTGTAGTTATTTCCATGTGTAAAGAGATAGCTTTGTAGTTATTTCCATGTATATGCAGATAGCTGTGTAGATATTTCCATTTTCATGCAGAGAGTGGTGTATATATTTCCATCTTCAGATAGAGGTATATATATTTCCATGTTTATACAGATAGCGGTGTAGATATTTCCAAGTTTATACAGACAGCGGTGAAGATGTATGCATGTTTACACAGATAGCGGTGTGGAGATTTCCATATTCATACAGAGGGCTGTGCAGATATATCCATGTTCGTACAGATAGCGGTGTAGATATTTCCATTTTCATACAGATAGCGGTGTAGATATTTCCATGTCAATACAGATGGCTGCGTAGATATATACATGTTCATACCGATTGCGGTGAAGATATTTCCTTGTCCATACAGATAGTGGTGTAGATATTTCCAAGTTCATACAGATAGAGGTGTAGCTATTTCCATGTTCATACAGATAGCGGTGAAGATATTTCCATGTTTATACACATAGCGGTGTGGATACTTCCATGTTTATACATATAGCGGTGTAGATATTTCCATGTTTATAGAGATAGTGGTGTAGATAATTTCAATTTTATACAGATAGCAGTGTAGATATTTCCAAGTTCATACAGATAGTGGTGTAGATATTTCCACGTTTATAGATATGGCGGTGTAGATATTTCCATGTTCATACAGATGGCGGTGTAGATATTTCCATGTTTTTAGAGATGGCGGTGTAGATATTTTCACGTTTACACAGATGGCAGTGGAGATATTTCCATGTTTACACAGATAGCGGTGTAGACATTTCCATGTTTACACAGATAGCGGTGTGGATATTTCCATGTTTATACAGATAGCGGTGTAGATATTTCCAAGTTTATACAGACAGCGGTGAACATGTATGCATGTTTACACAGATAGCGGTGTGGAGATTTCCATGTTCATACAGAGGGCTGTGCAGATATATCCATGTTCGTACAGATAGCGGTGTAGATATTTCCATTTTCATACAGATAGCGGTGTAGATATTTCCATGTTTATACAGATGGCTGCGTAGATATATCCATGTTCATACCGACTGCGGTGAAGATATTTCCTTGTCCATACAGATAGTGGTGTAGATATTTCCATGTTCATACAGATAGAGGTGTAGCTATTTCCAAGTTCATACAGATAGCGGTGTATGTATTTCCATGTTGATACAGATAGCGGTGCAGATATTTCCATGTTCATACAGATAGCGGTGAAGATATTTCCATGTTTATACAGATTGCGGTGAAGATATTTCCATGTTTATACAGATTGCGGTGAAGATGTATGCATATTTACACAGATAGCGGTGTAGATATTTCCATGTTCATGCAGATAGCAGTGTAGATATTTCCATGTTTATGCAGATAGCGGTGAAGATGTATGCATGTTTCTACAGATAGCGGTGTAGATATTTCCATGTTCATCCAGATGGCTGTGTTGATATATCCATGTTCATACAGATGGCGGTGAAGATATTTCCATCTTCATACAGATAGCGGTGTAGTTTTTTCCGTGTGTAAAGAGATAGCTGTGTAGATATTTCCATGCATATGCAGATAGCTGTGTAGATATTTCCATTTTCATGCAGATAGCGGTTTAGATATTTCCATGTTCAAACAGATAGCGGTGTAGATATTTCCATGTTCATAGAGAGAGCGGTGTAGATATTTCCATGTTCATACAGATAGCGGTGTAGATATTTCCATGTTTATACAGATAGTGGTGAAGATGTTTGCATGTTTACACAGATAGCAGTGTAGATATTTCCATGTTCATACAGATAGCGGTGTAGATATTTCCATGTTCATCCAGATGGCTGTGTAGACATATCCATGTTCATACAGATGGCGGTGAAGATATTACCATGTTCATACAGATAGCGGTGTAGATATTTCCATGTTCATACAGATAGCGGTGCTGATATTTCCATGTTTATACAGGTAGCGGTGTAGATATTTCCATGTTTATACAGGTAGCGGTGTAGATATTTCCATGTTTATACAGATAGCGGTGTAGATATTTCCATGTTTATTCAGATAGCGGTGTAGATATCTCCATCTTAATACAGATGGCGGTGTAGATATTGATATGTTCATACAGATGGCGGTGAAGATATTTCCATGTTCATACAGATGGCGTTGTAGATATTTCCATGTTCAGATAGCGGTGTAGATACTTCCATGTTCATACAGATAGCTGTGTAGATATTTCCATGTTCATACAGGTAGCGGTGTAGATTTTTCCATGTTCATACAGATAGCGGTGCTGATATTTCCATGTTTATACAGGCAGCGGTTTAGATATATCCATGTTTATACAGATAGCGGTGTAGATATCTCCTTCTTAATACAGATGGCGGTGTAGATATTTATAAGTTCATACAGATGGCGGTGCAGATATTTCCATGTTCATACAGATGGCGGTGTAGATATTTCCATGTTTATAGATATAGCGGTGTAGTTATTTCCATGTGTAAAGAGATAGCTGTGTAGATATTTCCATGTATATGCAGATAGCTTTGTAGATATTTCCATTTTCATGCAGATAGCGGTGTAGATATTTACATGTTCAAACAGATAGCGGTGTAGATATTTCCATGTTCATTCAGATAGCTTTGTAGATATTTCCATGTTCATACAGATAGCGGTGTAGATATTTCCATGTTCATACAGATAGCGGTGTAGATATTTCCATGTTCATACAGATAGTGGTGCTGATATTTCCATGTTTATACAGGTAGCGGTGTAGATATTTCCATGTTTATAGAGATAGCGGTGTAGATATTTCCATGTTTATACAGATAGCGGTGTAGATATTTCCATGTTTATTCAGATAGCGGTGTAGATATCTCCACCTTAATACAGATGGCGGTGTAGATATTTATATGTTCATACAGATGGCGGTGCAGATATTTCCATGTTCATACAGATGGCGGTGTAGATATTTCCATGTTCATACAGATGGCGGTGTAGATGTTTCCATGTTCATACAGATGGCAGTGTAGATATTTCCATGTTCATACAGATAGCGGTGTAGATATTTCCATGTTCATACAGGTTGCGGTGTAGATATTTCCATTTTCATACAGATAGCAGTGCTGATATTTCCATGTTTATACAGGCAGCAGTGTAGGTATTTCCATGTTTATACAGATAGTGGTTTAGATATCTCCTTCTTAATACAGATGGCGGTGTAGATATTTATATGTTCATACAGATGGCGGTGCAGATATTTCCATGTTCATACAGATGGCGTTGTAGATATTTCCATGTTCATACAGATAGCGGTGTAGTTATTTCCATGTGTAAAGAGATAGCTTTGTAGATATTTCCATGTATATGCAGATAGCTGTGTAGATATTTCCATTTTCATGCAGAGAGTGGTGTATATATTTCCATCTTCAGATAGAGGTATATATATTTCCATGTTTATACAGATAGCGGTGTAGATATTTCCAAGTTTATACAGACAGCGGTGAAGATGTATGCATGTTTACACAGATAGCGGTGTGGAGATTTCCATATTCATACAGAGGGCTGTGCAGATATATCCATGTTCGTACAGATAGCGGTGTAGATATTTCCATTTTCATACAGATAGCGGTGTAGATATTTCCATGTCAATACAGATGGCTGCGTAGATATATCCATGTTCATACCGATTGCGGTGAAGATATTTCCTTGTCCATACAGATAGTGGTGTAGATATTTCCATGTTCATACAGATAGAGGTGTAGCTATTTCCATGTTCATACAGATAGCGGTGAAGATATTTCCATGTTTATACACATAGCGGTGTGGATACTTCCATGTTTATACATATAGCGGTGTAGATATTTCCATGTTTATAGAGATAGTGGTGTAGATAATTTCAATTTTATACAGATAGCAGTGTAGATATTTCCAAGTTCATACAGATAGCGGTGTAGATATTTCCACGTTTATAGATATGGCGGTGTAGATATTTCCATGTTCATACAGATGGCGGTGTAGATATTTCCATGTTTTTAGAGATGGCGGTGTAGATATTTTCACGTTTACACAGATGGCAGTGGAGATACTTCCATGTTTACACAGATAGCGGTGTAGACATTTCCATGTTTACACAGATAGCGGTGTGGATATTTCCATGTTTATACAGATAGCGGTGTAGATATTTCCAAGTTTATACAGACAGCGGTGAACATGTATGCATGTTTACACAGATAGCGGTGTGGAGATTTCCATGTTCATACAGAGGGCTGTGCAGATATATCCATGTTCGTACAGATAGCGGTGTAGATATTTCCATTTTCATACAGATAGCGGTGTAGATATTTCCATGTTAATACAGATGGCTGCGTAGATATATCCATGTTCATACCGACTGCGGTGAAGATATTTCCTTGTCCATACAGATAGTGGTGTAGATATTTCCATGTTCATACAGATAGAGGTGTAGCTATTTCCAAGTTCATACAGATAGCGGTGTATGTATTTCCATGTTGATACAGATAGCGGTGCAGATATTTCCATGTTCATACAGATAGCGGTGAAGATATTTCCATGTTTATACAGATTGCGGTGAAGATATTTCCATGTTTATACAGATTGCGGTGAAGATGTATGCATATTTACACAGATAGCGGTGTAGATATTTCCATGTTCATGCAGATAGCAGTGTAGATATTTCCATGTTTATGCAGATAGCGGTGAAGATGTATGCATGTTTATACAGATAGCGGTGTAGATATTTCCATGTTCATCCAGATGGCTGTGTTGATATATCCATGTTCATACAGATGGCGGTGAAGATATTTCCATCTTCATACAGATAGCGGTGTAGTTTTTTCCGTGTGTAAAGAGATATCTGGGTAGATATTTCCATGCATATGCAGATAGCTGTGTAGATATTTCCATTTTCATGCAGATAGCGGTTTAGATATTTCCATGTTCAAACAGATAGCGGTGTAGATATTTCCATGTTCATAGAGAGAGCGGTGTAGATATTTCCATGTTCATACAGATAGCGGTGTAGATATTTCCATGTTTATACAGATAGTGGTGAAGATGTTTGCATGTTTACACAGATAGCAGTGTAGATATTTCCATGTTCATGCAGATAGCGGTGTAGATATTTCCATGTTCATCCAGATGGCTGTGTAGACATATCCATGTTCATACAGATGGCGGTGAAGATATTACCATGTTCATACAGATAGCGGTGTAGATATTTCCATGTTCATCCAGATGGCTGTGTAGATATATCCATGTTCGTACAGATAGCGGTGTAGATATTTCCATGTTCATACAGATAGCGGTGTAGATATTTCCATGTTCATACAGATAGCGGTGTAGATATTTCCATGTTCATACAGACGGCGGTGTAGAAATTTCCATGTTTATAGATATAGCGGTGTAGATATTTCCATGTGTAAAGAGATAGCAGTGTATATATTTCAATGTATATGCAGATAGCTTTGTAGATATTTCCATTTTCATGCAGTTGGCGGTGTAGATATTTACATGTTCAAACAGATAGCGGTGTAGATATTTCCATGTTCATTCAGATAGCTTTGTAGATATTTCCATGTTCATACAGATAGCGGTGTAGATATTTCCTTGTTCATACAGATAGCGGTGTAGATATTTCCATGTTCATACAGATAGCGGTGCTGATATTTCCATGTTTATACAGATAGCGGTGTAGATATTTCCATGTTTATTCAGATAGCGGTGTAGATATCTCCACCTTAATACAGATGGCGGTGAAGATATTTATATGTTCATACAGATGGCGGTGCAGATATTTCCATGTTCATACAGATGGCGGTGTAGATATTTCCATGTTCATACAGATAGCGGTGTAGATATTTCCATGTTCATACAGATAGCGGTGTAGATATTTCCATGTTCATACAGGTTGCGGTGTAGATATTTCCATTTTCATACAGATAGCAGTGCTGATATTTCCATGTTTATACAGGCAGCAGTGTAGGTATTTCCATGTTTATACAGATAGTGGTTTAGATATCTCCTTCTTAATACAGATGGCGGTGTAGATATTTATATGTTCATACAGATGGCGGTGCAGATATTTCCATGTTCATACAGATGGCGTTGTAGATATTTCCATGTTCATACAGATTGCGGTGTAGTTATTTCCATGTGTAAAGAGATAGCTTTGTAGATATTTCCATGTATATGCAGGTAGCTGTGTAGATATTTCCATTTTCATGCAGAGAGTGGTGTATATATTTCCATCTTCAGATAGAGGTGTATATATTTCCATGTTTATACAGATAGCGGTGTAGATATTTCCAAGTTTATACAGACAGCGGTGAAGATGTATGCATGTTTACACAGATAGCGGTGTGGAGATTTCCATGTTCATACAGAGGGCTGTGCAGATATATCTATGTTCGTACAGATAGCGGTGTAGATATTTCCATTTTCATACAGATAGCGGTGTAGATATTTCCATGTTAATACAGATGGCTGCGTAGATATATCCATGTTCATACCGATTGCGGTGAAGATATTTCCTTGTCCATACAGATAGTGGTGTAGATATTTCCATGTTCATACAGATAGAGGTGTAGCTATTTCCATGTTCATACAGATAGCGGTGTATGTATTTCCATGTTGATACAGATAGCGGTGCAGATATTTCCATGTTCATACAGATAGCAGTTTAGATATTTCCATGTTCATCCAGGAGGCTGTGTAGATATATCCATGTTCATACAGATGGCGTTGAAGATATTTCCTTGTTTATACAGATAGCGGTGTAGTTATTTCCATGTGTAAAGAGATAGCTGTGTAGATATTTCCATGTATATGCAGATAGCTGTGTGGATATTTCCATTTTCATGCAGATTGCGGTTTAGATATTTCCATGTTCAAACAGACAGCGGTGTAGATATTTCCATGTTCATAGAGATAGCGGTGTAGATATTTCCATGTTCATACAGATAGCGGTGCTGATATTTCCATGTTTATAGAGGACGCGGTGTAGATATTTCCATGTTTATACAGGTAGCAGTGTAGATATTTCCATGTTTATACAGAGAGCGGTGTAGATATATCCATGTTTATACAGATAGCGGTGTAGATATCTCCTTCTTAATACAGATGGCGGTGTAGATAATTATATGTTCATACAGATGGCGGTGCAGATATTTCCATGTTCATACAGATGGCGGTGTGGATATTTCCATATTAATACAGATAGCGGTGTAGATATTTCCATGTTTATACAGATAGCGGTGTAGATATTTCCATGTTCATACAGATGGCGGTGCAGATATTACCGTGTTCATACAGATGGCGGTGTAGATATTTCCATGTTCATACAGATAGCAGTGTAGATATTTCTATGTTCATACAGATAGCGGTGTAGTTATTTCCATGTGTAAAGAGATAGCTGTGAAGATATTTCCATGTATATGCAGATAGCAGAGTAGATATTTCCATTTTCAAGCAGATAGCGGTGTAGATATTTCCATGTTCAAACAGATAGCGGTGTAGATATTTCCATGTTCATACAGATAGCGGTGTAGATATTTCCATGTTCATACAGATTGCGGTGTAGATATTTCCATGTTCATCCAGATGGCTGTGTAGATATATCCATGTTCATACAGATAGCGGTGTAGATATATCCATGTTCATACAGATAGCGGTGTAGATATTTCCATGTTTATACAGGCAGCGGTGTAGATATTTCCATGTTTATACAGATAGCGGTGTAGATATCTCCTTGTTAATACAGATGGCGGTGTAGATATTTAGAGGCTCATACAGATGGCGTTGCAGATATTTCCATGTTCATACAGATGGCGGTGTAGCTATTTGCATGTTCATACAGATAGCGGTGTAGATATATCCATGTTCATAGAGATAGCGGTGTAGATATATCCATGTTCATACAGATAGCGGTGCTGATATTTCCAAGTTTATACAGATATCGGTGAAGATATCTCCTTCTTAATACAGATGGCGGTGTAGATATTTATAAGTTCATACAGATGGCGGTGCAGATATTTCCATGTTCATACAGATGGCAATGTAGATATTTCCATGTTCATACAGATAGCGGTGTAGTTATTTCCATGTGTAAAGAGATAGATGTGTAGATATTTCCATGTATATGCAGATAGCTGTGTAGATATTTCCATTTTCATGCAGACAGCGGTGTAGATATTTCCTTGTTCAAACAGATAGCGGTGTAGATATTTCCATGTTCATACAGATAGCAGTGTAGATATTTCCATGTTCATACTGATAGCGGTGTAGATATTTCCATGTTCATACAGATAGCGGTGTATATACTTCCATGTTCATACAGATAGCGGTGCTGATATTTCCATGTTTATACAGGTAGCGGTGTAGATATTTATTTCCATGTTTATACAGATAGCGGTGTAGTTATTTCCATGTTTATACAGATAGCGGTGTAGATATTTCCATGTTTATGCAGATAGCGGTGTAGATATCTCCATCTTAATACAGATGGCGGTGTAGATATTTATATGTTCATACAGATGGCGGTGCAGACATTTCCATGTTCATACAGATGGCGGTGTAGATATTTCCATGTTCATACAGATAGCGGTGTAGATATTTCCATGTTCATACAGATAGCGTTGTAGATATTTCCATGTTCATACAGACAGCGGTGTAGATATTTCCATGTTTATACAGACTGCGGTGAAGATATATGCATGTTTACACAGATAGCTGTGTAGATATTTCCATGTTCATCCAGATGGCTGTGTAGATATTTCCATGTTTATACAGATAGCGGTGTAGATATTTCCATGTTCATACAGATAGCGCTGTAGATATTTCCATGTTCATCCAGATGGCTGTGTAGATATATCCATGTTCATCCAGATGTCTGTGTAGATATATCCATGTTCATACAGATAGCGGTGTAGATATTTCCATGTTCATACAGATAGCGGTGTAGATATTTCCATGTTCATACAGATAACAGTGTAGATATTTCCATGTTCAAACAGATAGCGGTGTAGATATCTCCATCTTAATACAGATGGCGGTGTAGATATTTATATGTTCATACAGATGGCAGTGCAGATATTTCCATGTTCATACATATGGCGGTGTAGATATTTCCATGTTTATAGAGATAGCGGTGTAGTTATTTCCATGTGTAAAGAGATAGGTTTGTAGATATTTCCATGTATATGCAGAGAGCAGTGTAGATATTTCTATTTTCATGCAGATAGCGGTTTAGATATTTCCATGTTCAAACAGATAGCAGTGTAGATATTTCTATGTTCATCCAGATGGCTGTGTAGATATATCCATGTTCATACAGATAGCGGTGTAGATATTTCCATGTTCATACAGATAGCGGTGTAGATATTTCCATGTTTATACAGATAGCGGTGAAATGTATGCATGTTTACACAGGTAGCGGTGTAGATATTTCCATGTTCATACAGATCGCGGTGTAGATATTTCCATGTTCATCCAGATCGCTGTGTAGACATATCCATATTCATACAGATGGCGGTGAAGATATTTCCATGTTCATACAGATTGCGGTGTAGATATTTCCATGTTCATACAGATAGCGGTGTAGATATCTCCATGTTCATACAGATAGCGGTGTAGATATTTCCATGTTCATACAGATAACTGTGTAGTTATTTCCATGTGTAAAGAGGTAGCTGTGTAGATATTTCCATGTATATGCAGATAGCTGTGTAGATATTTCCATTTTCATGCAGATAGCGGTTTAGATATTTCCATGTTCAAACAGATAGCGGTGTAGATATTTCCATGTTCATAGAGATAGCGGTGTAGATATTTCCATGTTCATACAGATAGAGGGGCTGATATTTCCATGTTCATACAGATAGCGGTTCTGATATTTCCATGTTTATACAGGTAGAGGTGTAGATATTTCCATGTTTATACAGATAGCAGTGTAGATATTTCCATGTTCATACAGATAGCGGTGTAGCTATTTCCATGTTCATACAGATAGTGGTGTAGATATTTCCATGTTAATCCAGATGGCTGTGTAGATATTTCCATGTTCATACAGATAGCGGTGATGATATTTCCATGTTTATACAGGTAGCGGTGTAGATATTTCCATGTTTATACAGATAGCGGTGTAGATATTTCCATGTTTATACAGATAGCGGTGTAGATATTTCCATGTTTATGCAGATAGCGATGTAGATATCTCCATCTTAATACAGATGGCTATGTAGATATTTATATGTTCATACAGATGGAGTTGCAGATATTTCCATGTTCATACAGATTGCGGTGTAGATATTTCTATGTTCATACAGATAGCGGTGTAGTTATTTCCATGTGTAAAGAGATAGCTGTGTAGATATTTCCATGTATATGCAGATAGCAGAGTAGATATTTCCAATTTCAAGCAGATAGCGGTGTAGATATTTCCATGTTCAAACAGATAGCGGTGTCGATATTTCCATGTTCATACAGATAGCGGTGTAGATATTTCCATGTTAATACAGATTGCGGTGTAGATATTTCCATGTTCATCCAGATGGCTGTGTAGATATATCCATGTTCATACAGATAGCGGTGTAGATATTTCCATGTTCATACAGATAGCGGTGTAGATATTTCCATGTTTATACAGGCAGCGTAGTAGATATTTCCATGTTTATACAGATAGCGGTGTAGATATCTCCTTGTTAATACAGATGGCGGTGTAGATATTTAGAGGCTCATACAGATGGCGTTGCAGATATTTCCATGTTCATACAGATGGCAGTGTAGCTATTTCCATGTTCATACAGATAGCGGTGTAGATATATCCATGTTCATAGAGTTAGCGGTGTAGATATTTCCATGTTCATACAGATAGCGGTGCTGATATTTCCAAGTTTATACAGATAGCGGTGAAGATATCTCCATCTTAATACAGATGGCGGTGTAGATATTTATATGTTCATACAGACGGCGGTGCACTTATTTCCTTTTTCATACAGATGGTGGTGTAGATATTTCCATGTTTATAGAGATAGCGGTGTAGTTATTTCCATGTGTAAAGAGATAGGTTTGTAGATATTTCCATGTATATGCAGAGAGCTGTGTAGATATTTCTATTTTCATGCAGATAGCGGTTTAGATATTTCCATGTTCAAACAGATAGCGGTGTAGATATTTCTATGTTCATCCAGATGGCTGTGTAGATATATCCATGTTCATACAGATAGCGGTGTAGATATTTCCATGTTCATACAGATAGCGGTGTAGATATTTCCATGTTTATACAGATAGCGTTGAAATGTATGCATGTTTACACAGGTAGCGGTGTAGATATTTCCATGTTCATACAGATCGCGGTGTAGATGTTTCCATGTTCATCCAGATCGCTGTGTAGACATATCCATATTCATACAGATGGCGGTGAAGATATTTCCATGTTCATACAGATGGCGGTGTAGCTATTTGCATGTTCATACAGATAGCGGTGTAGGTATATCCATGTTCATAGAGATAGCGGTGTAGATATATCCATGTTCATACAGATAGCGGTGCTATTTCCAAGTTTATACAGATAGCGGTGAAGATATCTCCTTCTTAATACAGATGGCGGTGTAGATATTTATAAGTTCATACAGATGGCGGTGCAGATATTTCCATGTTCATACAGATGGCAATGTAGATATTTCCATGTTCATACAGATAGCGGTGTAGTTATTTCCATGTGTAAAGAGATAGATGTTTAGATATTTCCATGTATATGCAGATAGCTGTGTAGATATTTCCATTTTCATGCAGACAGCGGTGTAGATATTTCCTTGTTCAAACAGATAGCAGTGTAGATATTTCCATGTTCATACAGATAGCAGTGTAGATATTTCCATGTTCATACTGATAGCGGTGTAGATATTTCCATGTTCATACAGATAGCGGTGTATATACTTCCATGTTCATACAGATAGTGGTGCTGATATTTCCATGTTTATACAGGTGGCGGTGTAGATATTTCCATGTTTATACAGATAGCGGTGTAGTTATTTCCATGTTTATACAGATAGCGGTGTAGATATTTCCATGTTTATGCAGATAGCGGTGTAGATATCTCCATCTTAATACAGATGGCGGTGTAGATATTTATATGTTCATACAGATGGCGGTGCAGACATTTCCATGTTCATACAGATGGCGGTGTAGATATATCCATGTTCATACAGATAGCGGTGTAGATATTTCCATGTTCATACAGATAGCGGTGTAGATATTTCCATGTTCATACAGACAGCGGTGTAGATATTTCCATGTTCATACAGATAGCGTTGTAGATATTTCCATGTTCATACAGACAGCGGTGTAGATATTTCCATGTTTATACAGACTGCGGTGAAGATATATGCATGTTTACACAGATAGCTGTGTAGATATTTCCATGTTCATCCAGATGGCTGTGTAGATATTTCCATGTTTATACAGATAGCGGTGTAGATATTTCCATGTTCATACAGATAGCGCTGTAGATATTTCCATGTTCATCCAGATGGCTGTGTAGATATATCCATGTTCATCCAGATGTCTGTGTAGATATATCCATGTTCATACAGATAGCGGTGTAGATATTTCCATGTTCATACAGATAGCGGTGTAGATATTTCCATGTTCATACAGATAACAGTGTAGATATTTCCATGTTCAAACAGATAGCGGTGTAGATATCTCCATCTTAATACAGATGGCGGTGTAGATATTTATATGTTCATACAGATGGCAGTGCAGATATTTCCATGTTCATACATATGGCGGTGTAGATATTTCCATGTTTATAGAGATAGCGGTGTAGTTATTTCCATGTGTAAAGAGATAGGTTTGTAGATATTTCCATGTATATGCAGAGAGCAGTGTAGATATTTCTATTTTCATGCAGATAGCGGTTTAGATATTTCCATGTTCAAACAGATAGCGGTGTAGATATTTCTATGTTCATCCAGATGGCTGTGTAGATATATCCATGTTCATACAGATAGCGGTGTAGATATTTCCATGTTCATACAGATAGCGGTGTAGATATTTCCATGTTTATACAGATAGCGGTGAAATGTATGCATGTTTACACAGGTAGCGGTGTAGATATTTCCATGTTCATACAGATCGCGGTGTAGATATTTCCATGTTCATCCAGATCGCTGTGTAGACATATCCATATTCATACAGATGGCGGTGAAGATATTTCCATGTTCATACAGATTGCGGTGTAGATATTTCCATGTTCATACAGATAGCGGTGTAGATATCTCCATGTTCATACAGATAGCGGTGTAGATATTTCCATGTTCATACAGATAACTGTGTAGTTATTTCCATGTGTAAAGATGTAGCTGTGTAGATATTTCCATGTATATGCAGATAGCTGTGTAGATATTTCCATTTTCATGCAGATAGCGGTTTAGATATTTCCATGTTCAAACAGATAGCGGTGTAGATATTTCCATGTTCATAGAGATAGCGGTGTAGATATTTCCATGTTCATACAGATAGAGGGGCTGATATTTCCATGTTCATACAGATAGCGGTTCTGATATTTCCATGTTTATACAGGTAGAGGTGTAGATATTTCCATGTTTATACAGATAGCAGTGTAGATATTTCCATGTTCATACAGATAGCGGTGTAGCTATTTCCATGTTCATACAGATAGTGGTGTAGATATTTCCATGTTCATCCAGATGGCTGTGTAGATATTTCCATGTTCATACAGATAGCGGTGATGATATTTCCATGTTTATACAGGTAGCGGTGTAGATATTTCCATGTTTATACAGATAGCGGTGTAGATATTTCCATGTTTATACAGATAGCGGTGTAGATATTTCCATGTTTATGCAGATAGCGATGTAGATATCTCCATCTTAATACAGATGGCTATGTAGATATTTATATGTTCATACAGATGGAGTTGCAGATATTTCCATGTTCATACAGATTGCGGTGTAGATATTTCTATGTTCATACAGATAGCGGTGTAGTTATTTCCATGTGTAAAGAGATAGCTGTGTAGATATTTCCATGTATATGCAGATAGCAGAGTAGATATTTCCAATTTCAAGCAGATAGCGGTGTAGATATTTCCATGTTCAAACAGATAGCGGTGTCGATATTTCCATGTTCATACAGATAGCGGTGTAGATATTTCCATGTTAATACAGATTGCGGTGTAGATATTTCCATGTTCATCCAGATGGCTGTGTAGATATATCCATGTTCATACAGATAGCGGTGTAGATATTTCCATGTTCATACAGATAGCGGTGTAGATATTTCCATGTTTATACAGGCAGCGTAGTAGATATTTCCATGTTTATACAGATAGCGGTGTAGATATCTCCTTGTTAATACAGATGGCGGTGTAGATATTTAGAGGCTCATACAGATGGCGTTGCAGATATTTCCATGTTCATACAGATGGCAGTGTAGCTATTTCCATGTTCATACAGATAGCGGTGTAGATATATCCATGTTCATAGAGTTAGCGGTGTAGATATTTCCATGTTCATACAGATAGCGGTGCTGATATTTGCAAGTTTATACAGATAGCGGTGAAGATATCTCCATCTTAATACAGATGGCGGTGTAGATATTTATATGTTCATACAGACGGCGGTGCACTTATTTCCTTTTTCATACAGATGGTGGTGTAGATATTTCCATGTTTATAGAGATAGCGGTGTAGTTATTTCCATGTGTAAAGAGATAGGTTTGTAGATATTTCCATGTATATGCAGAGAGCTGTGTAGATATTTCTATTTTCATGCAGATAGCGGTTTAGATATTTCCATGTTCAAACAGATAGCGGTGTAGATATTTCTATGTTCATCCAGATGGCTGTGTAGATATATCCATGTTCATACAGATAGCGGTGTAGATATTTCCATGTTCATACAGATAGCGGTGTAGATATTTCCATGTTTATACAGATAGCGTTGAAATGTATGCATGTTTACACAGGTAGCGGTGTAGATATTTCCATGTTCATACAGATCGCGGTGTAGATATTTCCATGTTCATCCAGATCGCTGTGTAGACATATCCATATTCATACAGATGGCGGTGAAGATATTTCCATGTTCATACAGATGGCGGTGTAGCTATTTGCATGTTCATACAGATAGCGGTGTAGGTATATCCATGTTCATAGAGATAGCGGTGTAGATATATCCATGTTCATACAGATAGCGGTGCTATTTCCAAGTTTATACAGATAGCGGTGAAGATATCTCCTTCTTAATACAGATGGCGGTGTAGATATTTATAAGTTCATACAGATGGCGGTGCAGATAATTCCATGTTCATACAGATGGCAATGTAGATATTTCCATGTTCATACAGATAGCGGTGTAGTTATTTCCATGTGTAAAGAGATAGATGTTTAGATATTTCCATGTATATGCAGATAGCTGTGTAGATATTTCCATTTTCATGCAGACAGCGGTGTAGATATTTCCTTGTTCAAACAGATAGCAGTGTAGATATTTCCATGTTCATACAGATAGCAGTGTAGATATTTCCATGTTCATACTGATAGCGGTGTAGATATTTCCATGTTCATACAGATAGCGGTGTATATACTTCCATGTTCATACAGATAGTGGTGCTGATATTTCCATGTTTATACAGGTGGCGGTGTAGATATTTCCATGTTTATACAGATAGCGGTGTAGTTATTTCCATGTTTATACAGATAGCGGTGTAGATATTTCCATGTTTATGCAGATAGCGGTGTAGATATCTCCATCTTAATACAGATGGCGGTGTAGATATTTATATGTTCATACAGATGGCGGTGCAGACATTTCCATGTTCATACAGATGGCGGTGTAGATATATCCATGTTCATACAGATAGCGGTGTAGATATTTCCATGTTCATACAGATAGCGGTGTAGATATTTCTATGTTCATACAGACAGCGGTGTAGATATTTCCATGTTTATACAGACTGCGGTGAAGATATATGCATGTTTACACAGATAGCTGTGTAGATATTTCCATGTTCATCCAGATGGCTGTGTAGATATTTCCATGTTTATACAGATAGCGGTGTAGATATTTCCATGTTCATACAGATAGCGGTGTAGATATTTCCATGTTCATCCAGATGGCTGTGTAGATATATCCATGTTCATCCAGATGTCTGTGTAGATATATCCATGTTCATACAGATAGCGGTGTAGATATTTCCATGTTCATACAGATAGCGGTGTAGATATTTCCATGTTCATACAGATAACAGTGTAGATATTTCCATGTTCAAACAGATAGCGGTGTAGATATCTCCATCTTAATACAGATGGCGGTGAAGATATTTATATGTTCATACAGATGGCAGTGCAGATATTTCCATGTTCATACAGATGGCAGTGTAGATATTTCCATGTTTATAGAGATAGCGGTGTAGTTATTTCCATGTGTAAAGAGATAGGTTTGTAGATATTTCCATGTATATGCAGAGAGCTGTGTAGATATTTTTATTTTCATGCAGATAGCGGTTTAGATATTTCCATGTTCAAACAGATAGCGGTGTAGATATTTCTATGTTCATCCAGATGGCTGTGTAGATATATCCATGTTCATACTGATAGCGGTGTAGATATTTCCATGTTCATACAGATAGCGGTGTAGATATTTCTATGTTCATCCAGAAGGCTGTGTAGATATATCCATGTTCATACAGATAGCGGTGTAGATATTTCCATGTTCATACAGATAGCGGTGTAGATATTTCCATGTTTATACAGATAGCGTTGAAATGTATGCATGTTTACACAGGTAGCGGTGTAGATATTTCCATGTTCATACAGATCGCGGTGTAGATATTTCCATGTTCATCCAGATCGCTGTGTAGACATATCCATATTCATACAGATGGCGGTGAAGATATTTCCATGTTCATACAGATTGCGGTGTAGATATTTCCATGTTCATACAGATAGCGGTGTAGATATCTCCATGTTCATACAGATAGCGGTTTAGATATTTCCAGGTCCATACAGATAACTGTGTAGTTATTTCCATGTGTAAAGAGATAGCTGTGTAGATATTTCCATGTATATGCAGATAGCTGTGTAGATATTTCCATTTTCATGCAGATAGCGGTTTAGATATTTCCATGTTCAAACAGATAGCGGTGTAGATATTTCCATGTTCATAGAGATAGCGGTGTAGATATTTCCATGTTCATACAGATAGAGGGGCTGATATTTCCATGTACATACAGATAGCGGTTCTGATATTTCCATGTTTATACAGGTAGAGGTGTAGATATTTCCATGTTTATACAGATAGCAGTGTAGATATTTCCATGTTCATACAGATAGCGGTGTAGCTATTTCCATGTTCATACAGATAGTGGTGTAGATATTTCCATGTTCATCCAGATGGCTGTGTAGATATTTCCATGTTCATACAGATAGCGGTGATGATATTTCCATGTTTATACCGGTAGCGGTTTAGATATTTCCATGTTTATACAGATAGCGGTGTAGATATTTCCATGTTTATACAGATAGCGGTGTATATATTTCCATGTTTATGCAGATAGCGGTGTAGATATCTCCATCTTAATACAGATGGCTGTGTAGATATTTATATGTTCATACAGATGGAGTTGCAGATATTTCCATGTTCATACAGATTGCGGTGTAGATATTTCTATGTTCATACTGATAGCGGTGTAGTTATTTCCATGTGTAAAGAGATAGCTGTGTAGATATTTCCATGTATATGCAGATAGCAGAATAGATATTTCCATTTTCAAGCAGATAGCGGTGTAGATATTTCCATGTTCAAACAGATAGCGGTGTAGATATTTCCATGTTCATACAGATAGCGGTGTAGATATTTCCATGTTCATACAGATTGCGGTGTAGATATTTCCATGTTCATCCAGATGGCTGTGTAGATATATCCATGTTCATACAGATACCGGTGTAGATATTTCCATTTTCATACCGATAGCGGTGCTGATATTTCCATGTTTATAAAGGAAGCGGTGTAGATATTTCCATGTTTATACAGATAGCGGTGTAGATATTTCCATGTTTATACAGATAGCGGTGTAGATATTTCCATGTTTATACAGATAGCGGTGTAGATATCTCCTTCTTAATACAGATGGCTGTGTAGATATTTATAAGTTCATACAGATGGCGGTGCAGATATTTCCATGTTCATACAGATGGCGATGTAGATATTTCCATGCTCATAGAGATAGCGGTGTAGTTATTTCCATGTGTAAAGAGATAGCTGTGTAGATATTTCCATGTATATGCAGATAGCTGTGTAGATATTTCCATTTTCATGCAGACAGCGGTGTAGATATTTCCTTGTTCAAACAGATAGCGGTGTAGATATTTCCATGTTCATACAGATAGCGGTGTAGATATTTCCATGTTCATACAGATAGCGGTGTAGAAATTTCCATGTTCATACAGATAGCGGTGTATATATTTCCATGTTCATACAGATAGTGGTGCTGATATTTCCATGTTTATACAGGTAGCGGAGTAGATATTTCCTTGTTTATACAGATAGCGGTGTAGTTATTTCCATGTTTATACAGATAGCGGTGTAGATATTTCCATGTTTATGCAGATAGCGGTGTAGATATCTCCATCTTAATACAGATGGCGGTGTAGATATTTATATGTTCATACAGATGGCGGTGCAGACATTTCCATGTTCATACAGATGGCGGTGTAGATATTTCCATGTTCATACAGATAGCGGTGTAGTTATTTCCATGTGTAAAGAGATAGCTGTGTAGATATTTCCATGTATATGCAGATAGCTGTGTAGATATTTCCTTTTTCATACAGATAGCGGTGTAGATATTTCCATGTTCATACAGACAGCGGTGTAGATATTTCCATGTTTATACAGACTGCGGTGAAGATGTATGCATGTTTACACAGATAGCGGTGTAGATATTTCCATGTTCATTCAGATGGCTGTGTAGATATTTCCATGTTTATACAGATAGCGGTGTAGATATTTCCATGTTCATACAGATAGCGGTGTAGATATTTCCAAGTTCATCCAGATGGCTGTGTAGATATATCCATGTTCATACAGATAGCGGTGTAGATATTTCCATGTTCATACAGATAGCGGTGCAGATATTTCCATGTCCATCCAGATGGCTGTGTAGATATATCCATGTTCATACAGATAGAGGTGTAGTTATTTCCATGTTCATTCAGATAGTGGTGTAGATATTTCCATGTTCATACAGATAGCGGTGTAGCTATTTCCATCTTCATACAGACAGCGGTGTATATATTTCCATGTTCGTACAGATAGCGGTGTAGATATTTCCATGTTCATACAGATAGGTGTGCTATTTCCATGTTTATACAGGTAGCGGTGTAGATATTTCCATGTTTATACAGATAGCGGGGTAGATATTTCCATGTTTATACAGATAGCGGTGTAGATATTTCCAGGTTTATACAGATAGTGGTGCAGATATCTCCTTCTTAATACAGATGGCGGTGTAGATATATGTTCATACAGATGGCGATGCAGATATTTCCACGTTCATACAGATGGCGGTGTAGATATTTCCATGTTTTTAAAGATAGCGGTGTAGTTATTTCCATGTGTAAAGAGATAGCTGTGTAGATATTTCCATGTATATGTAGATATCTGTGTAGATATTTACATTTTCATGCAGACAGCGGTGTAGATATTTCCATGTTCAAACAGATAGCGGTGTAGATATTTCCATGTTCATACATATAGCGGCGTAGATATTTCCATGTTCATACAGATAGCGGTGTAGATATTTCCATGTTCATACAGATAGAGGGGCTGATATTTCCATATTCATACAGATAGCGGTGCTGATATTTCCATGTTTATACAGGTAGCGGCGTAGATATTTCCATGTTCATACAGATAGCGGTGTAGATATTTCCATGTTCATACAGATAGAGGGGCTGATATTTCCATGTTCATACAGATAGCGGTGCTGATATTTCCATGTTTATACAGGTAGCGGTGTAGATATTATCATGTTTATACAGATAGCGGTGTAGATATTTCCATGTTTATACAGATAGCGGTGTAGATATTTCCATGTTCATCCAGATGGTTGTGTAGATATATCCAGGTTCATACAGATAGCGGTGTAGATATTTCCATGTTCATACGGATAGCGGTGTAGATATTTCCATGTTTATACAGATAGCGGTGAAGATGTATGCATGTTTACACAGATAGCGGTGTATATATTTCCATGTTCATACATTTTGCGGTGTAGATATTTCCTTGTTCATCCAGATGGCTGTGTAGATATATCCATGTTCATACTGATAGCTGTGTAGATATTTCCATGTTCATACAGGTAGTGGTGTAGATATTTCCATGTACATACAGATAGCAGTGTAGCTCTTTCCATGTTCATAGAGATAGCGGTGTAGATATTTCCATGTTCATAGAGATAGCGGTGTAGATATTTCCATGTTCATACAGATAGCGGTGCTGATATTTCCATGTTTATGCAGGTAGCGTTGTAGATATTTCCTTGTTTATACAGATAGCGGTGTAGATATTTCCATGTTTATACAGATAGTGGTGTAGATATTGCCAAGTTTATACAGATAGCGGTGTGCATAACTCCATCTTAATATAGATGGGGGTGTAGATATTTATATGTTCATACAGGTGGCGGTGCAGATATTGCCATGTTCATACAGATGGCAGTGTAGATATTTGCATGTTTATAGACATAGCGCTGTAGTTATTTCCATGTGTAAAGAGACATCTTTGTAGATATTTCCATGTATATGCAGATAGCAGTGTGGATATTTCCATTTTCATGCAGATAGCGGTGTAGATATTTCCATGTTCAAACAGTTAGCGGTGTAGATATTTCCATGTTCATGCAGATAGCAGTGTAGATATTTCCATGTTTATACAGATAGCGGTGAAGTTGTATGCATGTTTACACAGATAGCGGTGCAGATATTTCCATTTTCATACAGATAGCGGTGCAGATATTTCCATGTTCATCTAGATGGCTGTGTAGATATATCCATGTTCACACAGATGGCGGTGAAGATATTTCCATGTTCATACAGATAACTGTGTGGTTATTTCCATGTGTAAAGAGATAGCTGTGTAGATATTTCCATGTATATGCAGATAGCTGTGTAGATATTTCCATTTTCATGCAGATAGCGGTGTATATATTTCCCTGTTCAAACAGATAGCGGTGTAGATATTTCCATGTTCATACAGATAGCGGTGTAGATATTTCCAGGTTCATACAGATGGCTGTGTAGATATATCCATGTTCATACTGATGTCGGTGAAGATATTTCCATGTTCATACAGATAGCGGTGTAGATATTTCCATGTTCATACTGATAGCGGTGTAGATATTTCCATGTTCATACAGATAGCGGTGTATATATTTCCATGTTCAGATAGTGGTGCTGATATTTCCATGTTTATACAGGAAGCGGTGTACATATTTCCATGTTTATACAGATAGCGGTGTAGTTATTTCCATGTTTATACAGATAGCGGTGTAGATATTTCCATGTTAATGCAGATAGCGGTGTAGATATCTCCATCTTAATACAGATGGCGGTGTAGATATTTATATGTTCATACACTTGGCGGTACAGATATTTCCATGTTCATACAGATGGCGGTGTAGATATTTCCATGTTTATAGAGATAGCGGTGTAGTTATTTCCATGTGTATAGAGATAGCTTTGTAGATATTTCCATGTATATGCAGATAGCTGTGTAGATATTTCTATTTTCATGCAGATAGCGGTTTAGATATTTCCATGTTCAAACAGATAGCGGTGTAGATATTTCCATGTTCATACAGATCGCGGTGTAGATATTTCCATGTTCATTAAGATGGCTGTGTAGACATATCCATGTTCATACAGATGGCGGTGAAGATATTTCCATGTTCATACAGATAGCTGTGTAGATATTTCCATGTTCATACAGATATCGGTGAAGATATTTCCATGTTCATACAGATGGCTATGTAGATATATCCATGTTCATACAGATGACGGTGAAGATATATCCATGTTCATACAGATAGCGGTGTAGATATTTCCATGTTCATACAGATAGAGGTGTAGATATTTCCGTGTTCATACCGATAGCGGTGCTGTTATTTCCATGTTTATACAGGAAGCAGTGTAGATATTTCCATGTTTATACAGATAGTGGTGTAGATATTTCCATGTTTATACCGATAGCGGTGTAGATATTTCCATGTTCATACAGATAGCGGTGTAGATATCTCCTTCTTAATACAGATGGCGGTGTAGATATTTATATGTTCATACACATGGCGGTACAGATATTTCCATGTTCATACAGATGGCGGTGTAGATATTTCCATGTTCATACAGATAGCGATGTAGTTATTTCCATGTGTAAAGAGATAGCTGTGTAGATATTTCCGTGTATATGCAGATAGCAGTGTAGATATTTCCATCTTCAAACAGATAGCGGTGTAGATATTTCCATGTTCATACAGATAGCGGTGAAGATATTTCCATGTTCATACAGACAGCGGTGTAGATATTTCCATGTTGATACAGACTGCGGTGAAGATGTATGCATGTTTACACAGATAGCGGTGTAGATATTTCCATGTTCATCCAGATGTCTTTGTAGATATTTCCCTGTTTATACAGATAGCGGTGTAGTTATTTCCATGTTCATACAGATAGTGGTGTAGATATTTCCAAGTTCATCCAGATGGCTGTGTAGATATATCCATGTTCTTACAGATAGCGGTGTAGATATTTCCATGTTCGTACAGATAGCGGTGTTGATATTTCCATGTTCATACAGATAGCAGTGTAGATATTTCCATGTTCAAACAGATAGCGGTGTAGATATCTCCATCTTAATACAGATGGCGGTGTAGATATTTATATGTTCATACAGATGGCAGTGCAGATATTTCCATGTTCATACAGATGGCGGTGTAGATATGTCCATGTTTATAGAGATAGCGGTGTAGTTATTTCCATGTGTAAAGAGATAGGTTTGTAGTTATTTCCATGTATATGCAGATAGCTGTTTACATATTTCTATTTTCATGCAGATAGCGGTTTAGATATTTCCATGTTCAAACAGTTAGCGGTGTAGATATTTCTATGTTCATCCAGATGGCTGTGTAGATATATCCATGTTCATACAGATAGCGGTGTAGATATTTCCATGTTCATACAGATAGCGGTGTAGATATTTCCATGTTTATACAGATAGCGGTGAAATGTATGCATGTTTACACAGATAGCTGTGTAGATATTTCCATGTTCATACAGATCGCGGTGTAGATATTTCCATGTTCATCCAGATCGCTGTGTAGACATATCCATATTCATACAGATGGCGGTGAAGATATCTCCATGTTCATACAGATAGCGGTGTAGATATTTCCATGTTCATACAGATGGCGGTGCAGATATTTCCATGTTCATACTGATAGCGGTGCTGATATTTCCATTTTTATACAGATTGCGGTGTAGATATTTCCATGTTTATACAGATAGCGGTGTAGATATCTCCTTAATACAGATGGCGGTGTAGATATTTATATGTTCATACAGATGGCAGTGAAGATATTTCCATGTTCATACAGATGGCGGTGTAGATATTTCCATGTTTATAGAGATAGCGGTGTAGTTATTTCCACGTGTAAAGAGATAGCTGTATAGATATTTCCATGTATATGCAGACAGCTGTGTAGATATTTCCATTTTCATGCAGACAGTGGTGTAGATATTTCCATGTTCAAACAGATAGCGGTGTAGATATTTCCATGTTCATACAGATAGCGGTGTATATATTTCCATGTTCATACAGACAGCGGTGTAGATATTTCCATGTTCATACAGATAGCGGTGTAGATATTTCCATGTTCATACAGATAGCGGTGTATATATTTCCATGTTCATACAGATAGCGGTGTAGATATTTCCATGTTCATACAGATAGCGATGTAGATATTTCCATGTTCATACAGATAGCGGTGCTGATATTTCCATGATTATACAGGTAGCGGTGTAGATATTTCCATGTTCATACAGATAGCGATGTAGATATTTCCATGTTCATACAGATAGCGGTGCTGATATTTCCATGATTATACAGGTAGCGGTGTAGATATTTCCATGTTCATACAGATAGCGGTGTAGATATTTCCATGTTCATACAGATAGCGGTGTAGGTATTTCCATGTTCATCCAGATGGCTTTGTAGACATATCCATGTTCATACAGATGGCGGTGAAGATAATTCCATGTTCATACAGATAGCGGGGTAGATATTTCCATGTTCATACAGATAGTGGTGCAGATATTTCCATGTTCACACAGATAGAGGGGCTGATATTTCCATGTTCATACAGATAGCGGTGCTGATATTTCCATGTTTTTACAGGTAGCGGTGTAGATATTTCCATGTTTATACAGATAACGGTGTAGATATTTCCATGTTTATACAGATAGCGGTGTAGATATTTCCATGTTTATACAGATAGCGGTGTAGATATCTCCATCTTAATACAGATGGCGGTGTAGATATTTATATGTTCATACAGACGGCCGTGCATATATTTCCATGTTCACACAGATAGCGGTGTAGTTATTTCCATGTGTAAAGAGATAGCTGTGTAGATATTTCCACGTATATGCAGATAGCTCTGTAGATATTTCCATTTTCATGCAGATAGCGGTTTAGATATTTCCAAGTTCAAACAGCGGTGTAGATATTTCCATGTTCATACAGATAGCGGTGTAGATATTTCCATGTTCATACAGATAGCGGTGTAGATATTTCCATGTTCATACAGATAGCGGTGTAGATATTTCCATGTCCATCCAGATGGCTGTGTAGATATATCCATGTTCATACAGATAGCGGTGTAGTTATTTCCATGTTCATACAGATAGTGGTGTAGATATTTCCGTGTTCATACAGATAGCGGTGTAGATATTTCCATGTTCATACAGATAGCTGTGCTATTTCCATGTTTATACAGGTAGCGGTGTAGATATTTCCAGGTTTATACAGATAGTGGGGTAGATATTTCCAGTTTATACAGATAGCGGTGTAGATATTTCCAGGTTTATACAGATAGCGGTGCAGATATCTCCTTCTTAATACAGATGGCGGTGTAGATATTTATAAGTTCATACAGATGGCGGTGCAGACATTTCCATGTTCATACAGATGGCGGTGTAGATATTTCCATGTTCATACAGATAGCGGTGTAGTTATTTCCATGTGTAAAGAGATAGCTGTGTAGATATTTCCATGTATATGCAGATAGCTGTGTAGATATTTCCATTTTCATACAGATAGCGGTGTAGATATTTCCATGTTCATACAGATAACGGTGTAGATATTTCCATGTTCATACAGACAACGGTGTAGATATTTCCATGTTTATACAGACTGCGGTGAAGATGTATGCATGTTTACACAGATAGCGGTGTAGATATTTCCATGTTCATTCAGATGGCTGTGTAGATATTTCCATGTTTATACAGATAGCGGTGTAGATATTTCCATGTTCATACAGATAGCGGTGTAGATATTTCCAAGTTCATCCAGATGGCTGTGTAGATATATCCATGTTCATACAGATAGCGGTGTAGATATTTCCATGTTCATACAGATAGCGGTGCAGATATTTCCATGTCCATCCAGATGGCTGTGTAGATATATCCATGTTCATGCAGATAGAGGTGTAGTTATTTCCATGTTCATTCAGATAGTGGTGTAGATATTTCCATGTTCATACAGATAGCGGTGTAGCTATTTCCATCTTCATACAGACAGCGGTGTATATATTTCCATGTTCGTACAGATAGCGGTGTAGATATTTCCATGTTCATACAGATAGGTGTGCTATTTCCATGTTTATACAGGTAGAGGTGTAGATATTTCCATGTTTATACAGATAGCGGGGTAGATATTTCCATGTTTATACAGATAGCGGTGTAGATATTTCCAGGTTTATACAGATAGTGGTGCAGATATCTCCTTCTTAATACAGATGGCGGTGTAGATATATGTTCATATAGAAGGCGGTGCAGATATTTCCATGTTCATACAGATGGCGGTGTAGATATTTCCATGTTTTTAAAGATAGCGGTGTAGTTATTTCCATGTGTAAAGAGATAGCTGTGTAGATATTTCCATGTATATGTAGATATCTGTGTAGATATTTACATTTTCATGCAGACAGCGGTGTAGATATTTCCATGTTCAAACAGATAGCGGTGTAGATATTTCCATGTTCATACATATAGCGGCGTAGATATTTCCATGTTCATACAGATAGCGGTGTAGATATTTCCATGTTCATACAGATAGAGGGGCTGATATTTCCATGTTCATACAGATAGCGGTGCTGATATTTCCATGTTTATACAGGTAGCGGCGTAGATATTTCCATGTTCATACAGATAGCGGTGTAGATATTTCCATGTCCATCCAGATGGCTGTGTAGATATATCCATGTTCATACAGATAGCGGTGTAGTTATTTCCATGTTCATACAGATAGTGGTGTAGATATTTCCATGTTCATACAGATAGCGGTGTAGCTATTTCCATGTTCATACAGACAGCGGTGTATATATTTCCATGTTCGTACAGATAGCGGTGTAGATATTTCCATGTTCATACAGATAGCTGTGCTATTTCCATGTTTATACAGGTAGCGGTGTAGATATTTCCAGGTTTATACAGATAGTGGGGTAGATATTTCCAGTTTATACAGATAGCGGTGTAGAAATTTCCAGGTTTATACAGATAGCGGTGCAGATACCTCCTTCTTAATGCAGATGGCGGTGTAGATATTTATAAGTTCATACAGATGGCGGTGCAGACATTTCCATGTTCATACAGATGGCGGTGTAGATATTTCCATGTTCATACAGATAGCGGTGTAGTTATTTCCATGTGTAAAGAGATAGCTGTGTAGATATTTCCATGTATATGCAGATAGCTTTGTAGATATTTCCATTTTCATGCAGATAGCGATGTAGATATTTACATGTTCAAACAGATAGCGGTGTAGATATTTCCATGTTCATTCAGATAGCTTTGTAGATATTTCCATGTTCATACAGATAGCGGTGTAGATATTTCCATGTTCATACAGATAGCGGTGTAGATATTTCCATGTTCATACAGATAGTGGTGCTGATATTTCCATGTTTATACAGGTAGCGGTGTAGATAAATCCATGTTTATAGAGATAGCGGTGTAGATATTTCCATGTTTATACAGATAGCGGTGTAGATATTTCCATGTTTATTCAGATAGCGGTGTAGATATCTCCACCTTAATACAGATGGCGGTGTAGATATTTATATGTTCATACAGATGGCGGTGCAGATATTTCCATGTTCATACAGATGGCGGTGTAGATATTTCCATGTTCATACAGATGGCAGTGTAGATATTTCCATGTTCATACAGATAGCGGTGTAGATATTTCCATGTTCATACAGATAGCGGTGTAGATATTTCCATGTTCATACAGATAGCGGTGTAGATATTTCCATGTTCATACAGGTTGCGGTGTAGATATTTCCATTTTCATACAGATAGCAGTGCTGATATTTCCATGTTTATACAGGCAGCAGTGTAGGTATTTCCATGTTTATACAGATAGCGGTTTAGATATCTCCTTCTTAATACAGATGGCGGTGTAGATATTTATATGTTCATACAGATGGCGGTGCAGATATTTCCATGTTCATACAGATGGCGTTGTAGATATTTCCATGTTCATACAGATAGCGGTGTAGTTATTTCCATGTGTAAAGAGATAGCTTTGTAGATATTTCCATGTATATGCAGATAGCTGTGTAGATATTTCCATTTTCATGCAGAGAGTGGTGTATATATTTCCATCTTCAGATAGAGGTGTATATATTTCCATGTTTATACAGATAGCGGTGTAGATATTTCCAAGTTCATACAGACAGCGGTGAAGATGTATGCATGTTTACACAGATAGCGGTGTGGAGATTTCCATGTTCATACAGAGGGCTGTGCAGATATATCCATGTTCGTACAGATAGCGGTGTGGATATTTCCATTTTCATACAGATAGCGGTGTAGATATTTCCATGTTAATACAGATGGCTGCGTAGATATATCCATGTTCATACCGATTGCGGTGAAGATATTTCCTTGTCCATACAGATATTGGTGTAGATATTTCCATGTTCATACAGATAGAGGTGTAGCTATTTCCATGTTCATACAGATAGCGGTGTATGTATTTCCATGTTGATACAGATAGCGGTGCAGATATTTCCATGTTCATACAGATAGCGGTGAAGATATTTCCATGTTTATACAGATTGCGGTGAAGATATTTCCATGTTTATACAGATTGCGGTGAAGATGTATGCATATTTACACAGATAGCGGTGTAGATATTTCCATGTTCATGCAGATAGCAGTGTAGATATTTCCATGTTCATACAAATAGCGGTGAAGATGTATGCATGTTTATACAGATAGCGGTGTAGTTTTTTCCGTGTGTAAAGAGATAGCTGTGTAGATATTTCCATGCATATGCAGATAGCTGTGTAGATATTTCCATTTTCATGCAGATAGCGGTTTAGATATTTCCATGTTCAAACAGATAGCGGTGTAGATATTTCCATGTTCATAGAGAGAGCGGTGTAGATATTTCCATGTTCATACAGATAGCGGTGTAGATATTTCCATGTTTATACAGATAGTGGTGAAGATGTTTGCATGTTTACACAGATAGCAGTGTAGATATTTCCATGTTCATACAGATAGCGGTGTAGATATTTCCATGTTCATACAGATAGCGGTGTAGACATATCCATGTTCATACAGATGGCGGTGAAGATATTACCATGTTCATACAGATAGCGGTGTAGATATTTCCATGTTCATCCAGATGGCAGTGTAGATATATCCATGTTCATACAGATAGCGGTGTAGATATTTCCATGTTCATACAGATAGCGTTGTAGATATTTCCATGTTCATACAGATAGCGGTGTAGATATTTCCATGGTCATACAGACGGCGGTGTAGATATTTCCATGTTTATAGATATAGCGGTGTAGATATTTCCATGTGTAAAGAGATAGCAGTGTATATATTTCAATGTATATGAGGATAGCTTTGTAGATATTTCCATTTTCATGCAGTTGGCGGTGTAGATATTTACATGTTCAAACAGATAGCGGTGTAGATATTTCCATGTTCATTCAGATAGCTTTGTAGATATTTCCATGTTCATACAGATAGCGGTGTAGATATTTCCATGTTCATACAGATAGCAGTGTAGATATTTCCATGTTCATACAGATAGCGGTGCTGATATTTCCATGTTTATACAGGTAGCGGTGTAGATATTTCCATGTTTATACAGATAGCGGTGTAGATATTTCCATGTTTATTCAGATAGCGGTGTAGATATCTCCATCTTAATACAGATGGCGGTGTAGATATTTATATGTTCATACAGATGGCGGTGAAGATATTTCCATGTTCATACAGATGGCGTTGTAGATATTTCCATGTTCAGATAGCGGTGTAGATACTTCCATGTTCATACAGATAGCTGTGTAGATATTTCCATGTTCATACAGGTAGCGGTGTAGATTTTTCCATGTTCATACAGATAGCGGTGCTGATATTTCCATGTTTATACAGGCAGCGGTTTAGATATATCCATGTTTATACAGATAGCGGTGTAGATATCTCCTTCTTAATACAGATGGCGGTGTAGATATTTATAAGTTCATACAGATGGCGGTGCAGTTATTTCCATGTTGATACAGATGGCGGTGTAGATATTTCCATGTTTATAGATATAGCGGTGTAGTTATTTCCATGTGTAAAGAGATAGCTGTGTAGATATTTCCATGTATATGCAGATAGCTTTGTAGATATTTCCATTTTCATGCAGATAGCGGTGTAGATATTTACATGTTCAAACAGATAGCGGTGTAGATAATTCCATGTTCATTCAGATAGCTTTGTAGATATTTCCATGTTCATACAGATAGCGGTGTAGATATTTCCATGTTCATACAGATAGCGGTGTAGATATTTCCATGTTCATACAGATAGTGGTGCTGATATTTCCATGTTTATACAGGTAGCGGTGTAGATATTTCCATGTTTATAGAGATAGCGGTGTAGATATTTCCATGTTTATACAGATAGCGGTGTAGATATTTCCATGTTTATTCAGATAGCGGTGTAGATATCTCCACCTTAATACAGATGGCGGTGTAGCTATTTATATGTTCATACAGATGGCGGTGCAGATATTTCCATGTTCATACAGATGGCGGTGTAGATTTTTCCATGTTCATACAGATGGCGGTGTAGATATTTATATGTTCATACAGATGGCGGTGCAGATATTTCCATGTTCATACAGATGGCGGTGTAGATATTTCCATGTTCATACAGATAGCGGTGTAGATATTTCCATGTTCATACAGATAGCGGTGTAGATATTTCCATGTTCATACAGGTTGCGGTGTAGATATTTCCATTTTCATACAGATAGCAGTGCTGATATTTCCATGTTTATACAGGCAGCAGTGTAGGTATTTCCATGTTTATACAGATAGCGGTTTAGATATCTCCTTCTTAATACAGATGGCGGTGTAGATATTTATATGTTCATACAGATGGCGGTGCAGATATTTCCATGTTCATACAGATGGCGTTGTAGATATTTCCATGTTCATACAGATTGCGGTGTAGTTATTTCCATGTGTAAAGAGATAGCTTTGTAGATATTTCCATGTATATGCAGATAGCTGTGTAGATATTTCCATTTTCATGCAGAGAGTGGTGTATATATTTCCATCTTCAGATAGAGGTGTATATATATCCATGTTTATACAGATAGCGGTGTAGATATTTCCAAGTTTATACAGACAGCGGTGAAGATGTATGCATGTTTACACAGATAGCGGTGTGGAGATTTCCATGTTCATACAGAGGGCTGTGCAGATATATCTATGTTCGTACAGATAGCGGTGTAGATATTTCCATTTTCATACAGATAGCGGTGTAGATATTTCCATGTTAATACAGATGGCTGCGTAGATATATCCATGTTCATACCGATCGCGGTGAAGATATTTCCTTGTCCATACAGATAGTGGTGTAGATATTTCCATGTTCATACAGATAGAGGTGTAGCTATTTCCATGTTCATACAGATAGCGGTGTATGTATTTCCATGTTGATACAGATAGCGGTGCAGATATTTCCATGTTCATACAGATAGCAGTTTAGATATTTCCATGTTCATCCAGGAGGCTGTGTAGATATATCCATGTTCATACAGATGGCGTTGAAGATATTTCCTTGTTTATACAGATAGCGGTGTAGTTATTTCCATGTGTAAAGAGATAGCTGTGTAGATATTTCCATGTATATGCAGATAGCTCTGTGGATATTTCCATTTTCATGCAGATTGCGGTTTAGATATTTCCATGTTCAAACAGACAGCGGTGTAGATATTTCCATGTTCATAGAGAAAGCGGTGTAGATATTTCCATGTTCATACAGATAGAGGGGCTGATATTTCCATGTTCATACAGATAGCGGTGCAGATATTTCCATGTTTATACAGGACGCGGTGTAGATTTTTCCATGTTCATACAGATAGCGGTGCTGATATTTCCATGTTTATACAGGCAGCGGTGTAGATATATCCATGTTTATACAGATAGCGGTGTAGATATCTCCTTCTTAATACAGATGGCGGTGTAGATATTTATAAGTTCATACAGATGGCGGTGCAGATATTTCCATGTTCATACAGATGGCGGTGTAGATATTTCCATGTTTATAGATATAGCGGTGTAGTTATTTCCATGTGTAAAGAGATAGCTGTGTAGATATTTCCATGTTTATGCAGATAGCTTTGTAGATATTTCCATTTTCATGCAGATAGCGGTGTAGATATTTACATGTTCAAACAGATAGCGGTGTAGATATTTCCATGTTCATTCAGATAGCTTTGTAGATATTTCCATGTTCATACAGATAGCGGTGTAGATATTTCCATGTTCATACAGATAGCGGTGTAGATATTTCCATGTTCATACAGATAGTGGTGCTGATATTTCCATGTTTATACAGGTAGCGGTGTAGATATTTCCATGTTTATAGAGATAGCGGTGTAGATATTTCCATGTTTATACAGATAGCGGTGTAGATATTTCCATGTTTATTCAGATAGCGGTGTAGATATCTCCACCTTAATACAGATGGCGGTGTAGATATTTATATGTTCATACAGATGGCGGTGCAGATATTTCCATGTTCATACAGATGGCGGTGTAGATATTTCCATGTTCATACAGATGGCGGTGTAGATGTTTCCATGTTCATACAGATGGCAGTGTAGATATTTCCATGTTCATACAGATAGCGGTGTAGATATTTCCATGTTCATACAGATAGCGGTGTAGATATTTCCATGTTCATACAGGTTGCGGTGTAGATATTTCCATTTTCATACAGATAGCAGTGCTGATATTTCCATGTTTATACAGGCAGCAGTGTAGGTATTACCATGTCTATACAGATAGCGGTTTAGATATCTCCTTCTTAATACAGATGGCGGTGTAGATATTTATATGTTCATACAGATGGCGGTGCAGATATTTCCATGTTCATACAGATGGCGTTGTAGATATTTCCATGTTCATACAGATAGCGGTGTAGTTATTTCCATGTGTAAAGAGATAGCTTTGTAGATATTTCCATGTATATGCAGATAGCTGTGTAGATATTTCCATTTTCATGCAGAGAGTGGTGTATATATTTCCATCTTCAGATAGAGGTATATATATTTCCATGTTTATACAGATAGCGGTGTAGATATTTCCAAGTTTATACAGACAGCGGTGAAGATGTATGCATGTTTACACAGATAGCGGTGTGGAGATTTCCATATTCATACAGAGGGCTGTGCAGATATATCCATGTTCGTACAGATAGCGGTGTAGATATTTCCATTTTCATACAGATAGCGGTGTAGATATTTCCATGTCAATACAGATGGCTGCGTAGATATATCCATGTTCATACCGATTGCGGTGAAGATATTTCCTTGTCCATACAGATAGTGGTGTAGATATTTCCATGTTCATACAGATAGAGGTGTAGCTATTTCCATGTTCATACAGATAGCGGTGAAGATATTTCCATGTTTATACACATAGCGGTGTGGATACTTCCATGTTTATACATATAGCGGTGTAGATATTTCCATGTTTATAGAGATAGTGGTGTAGATAATTTCAATTTTATACAGATAGCAGTGTAGATATTTCCAAGTTCATACAGATAGCGGTGTAGATATTTCCACGTTTATAGATATGGCGGTGTAGATATTTCCATGTTCATACAGATGGCGGTGTAGATATTTCCATGTTTTTAGAGATGGCGGTGCAGATATTTTCACGTTTACACAGATGGCAGTGGAGATATTTCCATGTTTACACAGATAGCGGTGTAGACATTTCCATGTTTACACAGATAGCGGTGTGGATATTTCCATGTTTATACAGATAGCGGTGTAGATATTTCCAAGTTTATACAGACAGCGGTGAACATGTATGCATGTTTACACAGATAGCGGTGTGGAGATTTCCATGTTCATACAGAGGGCTGTGCAGATATATCCATGTTCGTACAGATAGCGGTGTAGATATTTCCATTTTCATACAGATAGCGGTGTAGATATTTCCATGTTAATACAGATGGCTGCGTAGATATATCCATGTTCATACCGACTGCGGTGAAGATATTTCCTTGTCCATACAGATAGTGGTGTAGATATTTCCATGTTCATACAGATAGAGGTGTAGCTATTTCCAAGTTCATACAGATAGCGGTTTATGTATTTCCATGTTGATACAGATAGCGGTGCAGATATTTCCATGTTCATACAGATAGCGGTGAAGATATTTCCATGTTTATACAGATTGCGGTGAAGATATTTCCATGTTTATACAGATTGCGGTGAAGATGTATGCATATTTACACAGATAGCGGTGTTGATATTTCCATGTTCATGCAGATAGCAGTGTAGATATTTCCATGTTTATGCAGATAGCGGTGAAGATGTATGCATGTTTATACAGATAGCAGTGTAGATATTTCCATGTTCATCCAGATGGCTGTGTTGATATATCCATGTTCATACAGATGGCGGTGAAGATATTTCCATCTTCATACAGATAGCGGTGTAGTTTTTTCCGTGTGTAAAGAGATAGCTGTGTAGATATTTCCATGCATATGCAGATAGCTGTGTAGATATTTCCATTTTCATGCAGATAGCGGTTTAGATATTTCCATGTTCAAACAGATAGCGGTGTAGATATTTCCATGTTCATAGAGAGAGCGGTGTAGATATTTCCATGTTCATACAGATAGCGGTGTAGATATTTCCATGTTTATACAGATAGTGGTGAAGATGTTTGCATGTTTACACAGATAGCAGTGTAGATATTTCCATGTTCATACAGATAGCGGTGTAGATATTTCCATGTTCATCCAGATGGCTGTGTAGACATATCCATGTTCATACAGATGGCGGTGAAGATATAACCATGTTCATACAGATAGCGGTGTAGATATTTCCATGTTCATCCAGATGGCTGTGTAGATATATCCATGTTCGTACAGATAGCGGTGTAGATATTTCCATGTTCATACAGATAGCGGTGTAGATATTTCCATGTTCATACAGATAGCGGTGTAGATATTTCCATGTTCATACAGACGGCGGTGTAGATATTTCCATGTTTATAGATATAGCGGTGTAGATATTTCCATGTGTAAAGAGATAGCAGTGTATATATTTCAATGTATATGCAGATAGCTTTGTAGATATTTCCATTTTCATGCAGTTGGCGGTGTAGATATTTACATGTTCAAACAGATAGCGGTGTAGATATTTCCATGTTCATTCAGATAGCTTTGTAGATATTTCCATGTTCATACAGATAGCGGTGTAGATATTTCCATGTTCATTCAGATAGCGGTGTAGATATTTCCATGTTCATACAGATAGCGGTGCTGATATTTCCATGTTTATACAGATAGCGGTGTAGATATTTCCATGTTTATTCAGATAGCGGTGTAGATATCTCCACCTTAATACAGATGGCGGTGTAGATATTTATATGTTCATACAGATGGCGGTGCAGATATTTCCATGTTCATACAGATGGCGGTGTAGATATTTCCATGTTCATACAGATAGCGGTGTAGATATTTCCATGTTCATACAGATAGCGGTGTAGATATTTCCATGTTCATACAGGTTGTGGTGTAGATATTTCCATTTTCATACAGATAGCAGTGCTGATATTTCCATGTTTATACAGGCAGCAGTGTAGGTATTTCCATGTTTATACAGATAGCGGTTTAGATATCTCCTTCTTAATACAGATGGCGGTGTAGATATTTATATATTCATACAGATGGCGGTGCAGATATTTCCATGTTCATACAGATGGCGTTGTAGATATTTCCATGTTCATACAGATTGCGGTGTAGTTATTTCCATGTGTAAAGAGATAGCTTTGTAGATATTTCCATGTATATGCAGATAGCTGTGTAGATATTTCCATTTTCATGCAGAGAGTGGTGTATATATTTCCATCTTCAGATAGAGGTGTATATATTTCCATGTTTATACAGATAGCGGTGTAGATATTTCCAAGTTTATACAGACAGCGGTGAAGATGTATGCATGTTTACACAGATAGCGGTGTGGAGATTTCCATGTTCATACAGAGGGCTGTGCAGATATATCTATGTTCGTACAGATAGCGGTGTAGATATTTCCATTTTCATACAGATAGCGGTGTAGATATTTCCATGTTCATACAGATGGCTGCGTAGATATATCCATGTTCATACCGATTGCGGTGAAGATATTTCCTTCTCCATACAGATAGTGGTGTAGATATTTCCATGTTCATACAGATAGAGGTGTAGCTATTTCCATGTTCATACAGATAGCGGTGTATGTATTTCCATGTTGATACAGATAGCGGTGCAGATATTTCCATGTTCATACAGATAGCAGTTTAGATATTTCCATGTTCATCCAGGAGGCTGTGTAGATATATCCATGTTCATACAGATGGCGTTGAAGATATTTCCTTGTTTATACAGATAGCGGTGTAGTTATTTCCATGTGTAAAGAGATAGCTGTGTAGATATTTCCATGTATATGCAGATAGCTGTGTGGATATTTCCATTTTCATGCAGATTGCGGTTTAGATATTTCCATGTTCAAACAGACAGCGGTGTAGATATTTCCATGTTCATAGAGATAGCGGTGTAGATATTTCCATGTTCATACAGATAGCAGTGTAGATATTTCCATGTTTATACAGGACGCGGTGTAGATATTTCCATGTTTATACAGGTAGCAGTGTAGATATTTCCATGTTTATACAGAGAGCGGTGTAGATATATCCATGTTTATACAGATAGCGGTGTAGATATCTCCTTCTTAATACAGATGGCGGTGTAGATAATTATATGTTCATACAGATGGCGGTGCAGATATTTCCATGTTCATACAGATGGCGGTGTGGATATTTCCATATTCATACAGATAGCGGTGTAGATATTTCCATGTTTATACAGATAGCGGTGTAGATATTTCCATGTTCATACAGATGGCGGTGCAGATATTACCGTGTTCATACAGATGGCGGTGTAGATATTTCCATGTTCATACAGATAGCAGTGTAGATATTTCTATGTTCATACAGATAGCGGTGTAGTTATTTCCATGTGTAAAGAGATAGCTGTGAAGATATTTCCATGTATATGCAGATAGCAGAGTAGATATTTCCATTTTCAAGCAGATAGCGGTGTAGATATTTCCATGTTCAAACAGATAGCGGTGTAGATATTTCCATGTTCATACAGATAGCGGTGTAGATATTTCCATGTTCATACAGATCGCGGTGTAGATATTTCCATGTTTATCCAGATGGCTGTGTAGATATATCCATGTTCATACAGATAGCGGTGTAGATATATCCATGTTCATACAGATAGCGGTGTAGATATTTCCATGTTTATACAGGCAGCGGTGTAGATATTTCCATGTTTATACAGATAGCGGTGTAGATATCTCCTTGTTAATACAGATGGCGGTGTAGATATTTAGAGGCTCATACAGATGGCGTTGCAGATATTTCCATGTTCATACAGATGGCGGTGTAGCTATTTGCATGTTCATACAGATAGCGGTGTAGATATATCCATGTTCATACAGATAGCGGTGTAGATATATCCATGTTCATACAGATAGCGGTGCTGATATTTCCAAGTTTATACAGATAGCGGTGAAGATATCTCCTTCTTAATACAGATGGCGGTGTAGATATTTATAAGTTCATACAGATGGCGGTGCAGATATTTCCATGTTCATACAGATGGAAATGTAGATATTTCCATGTTCATACAGATAGCGGTGTAGTTATTTCCATGTGTAAAGAGATAGATGTGTAGATATTTCCATGTATATGCAGATAGCTGTGTAGATATTTCCATTTTCATGCAGACAGCGGTGTAGATATTTCCTTGTTCAAACAGATAGCGGTGTAGATATTTCCATGTTCATACAGATAGCAGTGTAGATATTTCCATGTTCATACTGATAGCGGTGTAGATATTTCCATGTTCATACAGATAGCGGTGTATATACTTCCATGTTCATACAGATAGCGGTGCTGATATTTCCATGTTTATACAGGTAGCGGTGTAGATATTTCCATGTTTATACAGATAGCGGTGTAGTTATTTCCATGTTTATACAGATAGCGGTGTAGATATTTCCATGTTTATGCAGATAGCGGTGTAGATATCTCCATCTTAATACAGATGGCGGTGTAGATATTTATATGTTCATACAGATGGCGGTGCAGACATTTCCATGTTCATACAGATGGCGGTGTAGATATTTCCATGTTCATACAGATAGCGGTGTAGATATTTCCATGTTCATACAGATAGCGTTGTAGATATTTCCATGTTCATACAGACAGCGGTGTAGATATTTTCATGTTTATACAGACTGCGGTGAAGATATATGCATGTTTACACAGATAGCTGTGTAGATATTTCCATGTTCATCCAGATGGCTGTGTAGATATTTCCATGTTTATACAGATAGCGGTGTAGATATTTCCATGTTCATACAGATAGCGCTGTAGATATTTCCATTTTCATCCAGATGGCTGTGTAGATATATCCATGTTCATCCAGATGTCTGTGTAGATATATCCATGTTCATACAGATAGCGGTGTAGATATTTCCATGTTCATACAGATAGCGGTGTAGATATTTCCATGTTCATACAGATAACAGTGTAGATATTTCCATATTCAAACAGATAGCGGTGTAGATATCTCCATCTTAATACAGATGGCGGTGTAGATATTTATATGTTCATACAGATGGCAGTGCAGATATTTCCATGTTCATACAGATGGCGGTGTAGATATTTCCATGTTTATAGAGATAGCGGTGTAGTTATTTCCATGTGTAAAGAGATAGGTTTGTAGATATTTCCATGTATATGCAGAGAGCAGTGTAGATATTTCTATTTTCATGCAGATAGCTGTTTAGATATTTCCATGTTCAAACAGATAGCGGTGTAGATATTTCCATGTTCATACAGATAGCGGTGTAGATATTTCCATGTTCATACAGATAGCGGTGTAGATATTTCCATGTTCATACAGACAGCGGTGTAGATATTTCCATGTTTATACAGACTGCGGTGAAGATATATGCATGTTTATACAGATAGCTGTGTAGATATTTCCATGTTCATCCAGATGGCTGTGTAGATATTTCCATGTTTATACAGATAGCGGTGTAGATATTTCCATGTTCATACAGATAGCGGTGTAGATATTTCCATGTTCATCCAGATGGCTGTGTAGATATATCCATTTTCATCCAGATGTCTGTGTAGATATATCCATGTTCATACAGATAGCGGTGTAGATATATCCATGTTCATACAGATAGCGGTGTAGATATTTCCATGTTCATACAGATAACAGTGTAGATATTTCCATGTTCAAACAGATAGCGGTGTAGATATCTCCATCTTAATACAGATGGCGGTGAAGATATTTATATGTTCATACAGATGGCAGTGCAGATATTTCCATGTTCATACAGATGGCGGTGTAGATATTTCCATGTTTATAGAGATAGCGGTGTAGTTATTTCCATGTGTAAAGAGATAGGTTTGTAGATATTTCCATGTATATGCAGAGAGCTGTGTAGATATTTCTATTTTCATGCAGATAGCGGTTTAGATATTTCCATGTTCAAACAGATAGCGGTGTAGATATTTCTATGTTCATCCAGATGGCTGTGTAGATATATCCATGTTCATACAGATAGCGGTGTAGATATTTCCATGTTCATACAGATAGCGGTGTAGATATTTCTATGTTCATCCAGATGGCTGTGTAGATATATCCATGTTCATACAGATAGCGGTGTAGATATTTCCATGTTCATACAGATAGCGGTGTAGACATTTCCAAGTTTATACAGATAGCGTTGAAATGTATGCATGTTTACACAGGTAGCGGTGTAGATATTTCCATGTTCATACAGATCGCGGTGTAGATATTTCCATGTTCATCCAGATCGCTGTGTAGACATATCCATATTCATACAGATGGCGGTGAAGATATTTCCATGTTCATACAGATTGCGGTGTAGATATTTCCATGTTCATACAGATAGCGGTGTAGATATCTCCATGTTCATACAGATAGCGGTGTAGATATTTCCAGGTTCATACAGATAACTGTGTAGTTATTTCCATGTGTAAAGAGATAGCTGTGTAGATATTTCCATGTATATGCAGATAGCTGTGTAGATATTTCCATTTTCATGCAGATAGCGGTTTAGATATTTCCATGTTCAAACAGATAGCGGTGTAGATATTTCCATGTTCATAGAGATAGCGGTGTAGATATTTCCATGTTCATACAGATAGAGGGGCTGATATTTCCATGTACATACAGATAGCGGTTCTGATATTTCCATGTTTATACAGGTAGAGGTGTAGATATTTCCATGTTTATACAGATAGCAGTGTAGATATTTCCATGTTCATACAGATAGCGGTGTAGCTATTTCCATGTTCATACAGATAGTCGTGTAGATATTTCCATGTTCATCCAGATGGCTGTGTAGATATTTCCATGTTCATACAGATAGCGGTGATGATATTTCCATGTTTATACCGGTAGCGGTGTAGATATTTCCATGTTTATACAGATAGCGGTGTAGATATTTCCATGTTTATACAGATAGCGGTGTATATATTTCCATGTTTATGCAGATAGCGGTGTAGATATCTCCATCTTAATACAGATGGCTGTGTAGATATTTATATGTTCATACAGATGGAGTAGCAGATATTTCCATGTTCATACAGATTGCGGTGTAGATATTTCTATGTTCATACTGATAGCGGTGTAGTTATTTCCATGTGTAAAGAGATAGCTGTGTAGATATTTCCATGTATATGCAGATAGCAGAGTAGATATTTCCATTTTCAAGCAGATAGCAGTGTAGATATTTCCATGTTCAAACAGATAGCGGTGTAGATATTTCCATGTTCATACAGATAGCGGTGTAGATATTTCCATGTTCATACAGATTGCGGTGTAGATATTTCCATGTTCATCCAGATGGCTGTGTAGATATATCCATGTTCATACAGATAGCGGTGTAGATATTTCCATTTTCATACCGATAGCGGTGCTGATATTTCCATGTTTATAAAGGAAGCGGTGTAGATATTTCCATGTTTATACAGATAGCGGTGTAGATATTTCCATGTTTATACAGATAGCGGTGTAGATATTTCCATGTTTATACAGATAGCGGTGTAGATATCTCCTTCTTAATACAGATGGCGGTGTTGATATTTATAAGTTCATACAGATGGCGGTGCAGATATTTCCATGTTCATACAGATGGCGATGTAGATATTTCCATGCTCATAGAGATAGCGGTGTAGTTATTTCCATGTGTAAAGAGATAGCTGTGTAGATATTTCCATGTATATGCAGATAGCTGTGTAGATATTTCCATTTTCATGCAGACAGCGGTGTAGATATTTCCTTGTTCAAACAGATAGCGGTGTAGATATTTCCATGTTCATACAGATAGCGGTGTAGATATTTCCATGTTCATACAGATAGCGGTGTAGAAATTTCCATGTTCATACAGATAGCGGTGTATATATTTCCATGTTCATACAGATAGTGGTGCTGATATTTCCATGTTTATACAGGTAGCGGAGTAGATATTTCCTTGTTTATACAGATAGCGGTGTAGTTATTTCCATGTTTATACAGATAGCGGTGTAGATATTTCCATGTTTATGCAGATAGCGGTGTAGATATCTCCATCTTAATACAGATGGCGGTGTAGATATTTATATGTACATACAGATGGCGGTGCAGACATTTCCATGTTCATACTGATGGCGGTGTAGATATTTCCATGTTCATACAGATGGCGGTGTAGATATTTCCATGTTTATAGAGATAGCGGTGTAGTTATTTCCATGTGTAAAGAGATAGGTTTGTAGATATTTCCATGTATATGCAGAGAGCTGTGTAGATATTTCTATTTTCATGCAGATAGCGGTTTAGATATTTCCATGTTCAAACAGATAGCGGTGTAGATATTTCTATGTTCATCCAGATGGCTGTGTAGATATATCCATGTTCATACAGATAGCGCTGTAGATATTTCCATGTTCATACAGATAGCGGTGTAGATATTTCTATGTTCATCCAGATGGCTGTGTAGATATATCCATGTTCATACAGATAGCGGTGTAGATATTTCCATGTTCATACAGATAGCGGTGTAGACATTTCCATGTTTATACAGATAGCGTTGAAATGTATGCATGTTTACACAGGTAGCGGTGTAGATATTTCCATGTTCATACAGATCGCGGTGTAGATATTTCCATGTTCATCCAGATCGCTGTGTAGACATATCCGTATTCATACAGATGGCGGTGAAGATATTTCCTTGTTCATACAGATTGCGGTGTAGATATTTCCATGTTCATACAGATAGCGGTGTAGATATCTCCATGTTCATACAGATAGCGGTGTAGATATTTCCAGGTTCATACAGATAACTGTGTAGTTATTTCCATGTGTAAAGAGATAGCTGTGTAGATATTTCCATGTATATGCAGATAGCTGTGTAGATATTTCCATTTTCATGCAGATAGCGGTTTAGATATTTCCATGTTCAAACAGATAGCGGTGTAGATATTTCCATGTTCATAGAGATAGCGGTGTAGATATTTCCATGTTCATACAGATAGAGGGGCTGATATTTCCATGTACATACAGATAGCGGTTCTGATATTTCCATGTTTATACAGGTAGAGGTGTAGATATTTCCATGTTTATACAGATAGCAGTGTAGATATTTCCATGTTCATACAGATAGCGGTGTAGCTATTTCCATGTTCATACAGATAGTGGTGTAGATATTTCCATGTTCATCCAGATGGCTGTGTAGATATTTCCATGTTTATACAGATAGCGGTGATGATATTTCCATGTTTATACCGGTAGCGGTGTAGATATTTCCATGTTTATACAGATAGCGGTGTAGATATTTCCATGTTTATACAGATAGCGGTGTATATATTTCCATGTTTATGCAGATAGCGGTGTAGATATCTCCATCTTAATACAGATGGCTGTGTAGATATTTATATGTTCATACAGATGGAGTTGCAGATATTTCCATGTTCATACAGATTGCGGTGTAGATATTTCTATGTTCATACTGATAGCGGTGTAGTTATTTCCATGTGTAAAGAGATAGCTGTGTAGATATTTCCATGTATATGCAGATAGCAGAGTAGATATTTCCATTTTCAAGCAGATAGCAGTGTAGATATTTCCATGTTCAAACAGATAGCGGTGTAGATATTTCCATGTTCATACAGATAGCGGTGTAGATATTTCCATGTTCATACAGATTGCGGTGTAGATATTTCCATGTTCATCCAGATGGCTGTGTAGATATATCCATGTTCATACAGATAGCGGTGTAGATATTTCCATTTTCATACCGATAGCGGTGCTGATATTTCCATGTTTATAAAGGTAGCGGTGTAGATATTTCCATGTTTATACAGATAGCGGTGTAGATATTTCCATGTTTATACAGATAGCGGTGTAGATATTTCCATGTTTATACAGATAGCGGTGTAGATATCTCCTTCTTAATACAGATGGCGGTGTAGATATTTATAAGTTCATACAGATGGCGGTGCAGATATTTCCATGTTCATACAGATGGCGATGTAGATATTTCCATGCTCATAGAGATAGCGGTGTAGTTATTTCCATGTGTAAAGAGATAGCTGTGTAGATATTTCCATGTATATGCAGATAGCTGTGTAGATATTTCCATTTTCATGCAGACAGCGGTGTAGATATTTCCTTGTTCAAACAGATAGCGGTGTAGATATTTCCATGTTCATACAGATAGCGGTGTAGATATTTCCATGTTCATACAGATAGCGGTGTAGAAATTTCCATGTTCATACAGATAGCGGTGTATATATTTCCATGTTCATACAGATAGTGGTGCTGATATTTCCATGTTTATACAGGTAGCGGAGTAGATATTTCCTTGTTTATACAGATAGCGGTGTAGTTATTTCCATGTTTATACAGATAGCGGTGTAGATATTTCCATGTTTATGCAGATAGCGGTGTAGATATCTCCATCTTAATACAGATGGCGTTGTAGATATTTATATGTTCATACAGATGGCGGTGCAGACATTTCCATGTTCATACAGATGGCGGTGTAGATATTTCCATGTTCATACAGATAGTGGTGTAGTTATTTCCATGTGTAAAGAGATAGCTGTGTAGATATTTCCATGTATATGCAGATAGCTGTGTAGATATTTCCTTTTTCATACAGATAGCGGTGTAGATATTTCCATGTTCATACAGACAGCGGTGTAGATATTTGCATGTTTATACAGACTGCGGTGAAGATGTATGCATGTTTACACAGATAGCGGTGTAGATATTTCCATGTTCATTCAGATGGCTGTGTAGATATTTCCATGTTTATACAGATAGCGGTGTAGATATTTCCATGTTCATACAGATAGCGGTGTAGATATTTCCAAGTTCATCCAGATGGCTGTGTAGATATAACCATGTTCATACAGATAGCGGTGTAGATATTTCCATGTTCATACAGATAGCGTTGCAGATATTTCCATGTCCATCCAGATGGCTGTGTAGATATATCCATGTTCATACAGATAGAGGTGTAGTTATTTCCATGTTCATTCAGATAGTGGTGTAGATATTTCCATGTTCATACAGATAGCGGAGTAGCTATTTCCATCTTCATACAGACAGCGGTGTATATATTTCCATGTTCGTACAGATAGCGGTGTAGATATTTCCATGTTCATACAGATAGGTGTGCTATTTCCATGTTTATACAGGTAGCGGTGTAGATATTTCCATGTTTATACAGATAGCGGGGTAGATATTTCCATGTTTATACAGATAGCGGTGTAGATATTTCCAGGTTTATACAGATAGTGGTGCAGATATCTCCTTCTTAATACAGATGGCGGTGTAGATATATGTTCATAGAGATGTCGGTGCAGATATTTCCACGTTCATACAGATGGCGGTGTAGATATTTCCATGTTTTTAAAGATAGCGGTGTAGTTATTTCCATGTGTAAAGAGATAGCTGTGTAGATATTTCCATGTATATGTAGATATCTGTGTAGATATTTACATTTTCATGCAGACAGCGGTGTAGATATTTCCATGTTCAAACAGATAGCGGTGTAGATATTTCCATGTTCATACATATAGCGGCGTAGATATTTCCATGTTCATACAGATAGCGGTGTAGATATTTCCATGTTCATACAGATAGAGGGGCTGATATTTCCATGTTCATACAGATAGCGGTGCTGATATTTCCATGTTTATACAGGTAGCGGCGTAGATATTTCCATGTTCATACAGATAGCGGTGTAGATATTTCCATGTTCATACAGATAGAGGGGCTGATATTTCCATGTTCATACAGATAGCCGTGCTGATATTTCCATGTTTATACAGGTAGCGGTGTAGATATTATCATGTTTATACAGATAGCGGTGTAGATATTTCCATGTTTATACAGATAGCGGTGTAGATATTTCCATGTTCATCCAGATGGTTGTGTAGATATATCCAGGTTCATACAGATATCGGTGTAGATATTTCCATGTTCATACAGATAGCGGTGTAGATATTTCCATGTTTATACAGATAGCGGTGAAGATGTATGCATGTTTACACAGATAGCGGTGTATATATTTCCATGTTCATACATTTTGCGGTGTAGATATTTCCTTGTTCATCCAGATGGCTGTGTAGATATATCCATGTTCATACTGATAGCTGTGTAGATATTTCCATGTTCATACAGGTAGTGGTGTAGATATTTCCATGTACATACAGATAGCAGTGTAGCTCTTTCCATGTTCATAGAGATAGCGGTGTAGATATTTCCATGTTCATAGAGATAGTGGTGTAGATATTTCCATGTTCATACATATAGCGGTGCTGATATTTCCATGTTTATGCAGGTAGCGTTGTAGATATTTCCTTGTTTATACAGATAGCGGTGTAGATATTTCCATGTTTATACAGATAGCGGTGTAGATATTGCCAAGTTTATACAGATAGCGGTGTGCATATCTCCATCTTAATATAGATGGTGGTGTAGATATTTATATGTTCATACAGGTGGCGGTGCAGATATTGCCATGTTCATACAGATGGCAGTGTAGATATTTGCATGTTTATAGACATAGCGCTGTAGTTATTTCCATGTGTAAAGAGACATCTTTGTAGATATTTCCATGTATATGCAGATAGCAGTGTGGATATTTCCATTTTCATGCAGATAGCGGTGTAGATATTTCCATGTTCAAACAGTTAGCGGTGTAGATATTTCCATGTTCATGCAGATAGCAGTGTAGATATTTCCATGTTTATACAGATAGCGGTGAAGTTGTATGCATGTTTACACAGATAGCGGTGTAGATATTTCCATGTTCATACAGATAGCGGTGCAGATATTTCCATGTTCATCTAGATGGCTGTGTAGATATATCCATGTTCATACAGATGGCGGTGAAGATATTTCCATGTTCATACAGATAACTGTGTAGTTATTTCCATGTGTAAAGAGATAGCTGTGTAGATATTTCCATGTATATGCAGATAGCTGTGTAGATATTTCCATTTTCATGCAGATAGTGGTTTAGATATTTCCACGTTCAAACAGATAGCGGTGTAGATATTTCCATGTTCATAGAGATAGCGGTGTAGATATTTCCATGTTCATACTGATAGAGGGGCTGATATATCCATGTTCATACAGATAGCGGTTCTGATATTTCCATGTTTATACAGGTAGAGGAGTAGATATTTCCATGTTTATACAGATAGCAGTGTAGATATTTCCATGTTCATACAGATAGCGGTGTAGCTATTTCCATGATCATACAGATAGTGGTGTAGATATTTCCATGTTCATCCAGATGCCTGTGTAGATATTTCCATGTTCATACAGATAGCGGTGATGATATTTCCATGTTTATTCAGGTAGCGGTGTAGATATTTCCATGTTTATACAGATAGCTGTGTAGATATTTCCATGTTTATACAGGAAGCGGTGTAGATATTTCCATGTTTATACAGGTAGCGGTGTAGATATTTCCATGTTTATACAGATAGCGGTGTAGATATTTCCATGTTTATGGAGATAGCGGTGTAGATATCTCCATCTTAATACAGATGGCGGTGTAGATATTTATATGTTCATACAGATGGCGGTGCAGATAATTCCATGTTCATACAGATTGCGGTGTAGATATTTCCATGTTCATACAGATAGCGGTGTAGTTATTTCCATGTGTAAAGAGATAGCTGTGTAGATATTTCCATGTATATGCAGATAGCAGAGAAGGTATTTCCATTTTCAAGCAGATAGCGGTGTAGATATTTCCATGTTCAAACAGATAGCGGTGTAGATATTTCCATGTTCATACAGATAGCGGTGTAGTTATTTCCATGTTCATACAGATCGCGGTGTAGATATTTCCATGTTCATCCAGATGGCTGTGTAGATATATCCATGTTCATACAGATAGCGGTGTAGATATATCCATGTTCATACAGATAGCGGTGTAGATATTTCCATGTTTATATAGGCAGCGGTGTAGATATTTCCATGTTTATACAGATAGCGGTGTAGATATCTCCTTGTTAATACAGATGGCGGTGTAGGTATTTAGAGGCTCATACAGATGGCGTTGCAGATATTATCATGTTCATACAGATGGCGGTGTAGCTATTTCCATGTTTATACAGATAGCGGTGTAGATATTTCCATGTTTATACCGATAGCGGTGTAGATATTTCCATGTTCATACAGATAGCGGTGTATATATTTCCATGTTCAGATAGTGGTGCTGATATTTCCATGTTTATACAGGAAGCGGTGTACATATTTCCATGTTTATACAGGTAGCGGTGTAGTTATTTCCATGTTTATACAGATAGCGGTGTAGATATTTCCATGTTAATGCAGATAGCGGTGTAGATATCTCCATCTTAATACAGATGGCGGTGTAGATATTTATATGTTCATACACATGGCGGTACAGATATTTCCATGTTCATACAGATGGCGGTGTAGATATTTCCATGTTTATAGAGATAGCGGTGTAGTTATTTCCATGTGTATAGAGATAGCTTTGTAGATATTTCCATGTATATGCAGATAGCTGTGTAGATATTTCTATTTTCATGCAGATAGCGGTCTAGATATTTCCATGTTCAAACAGATAGCGGTGTAGATATTTCCATGTTCATACAGATCGCGGTGTAGATATTTCCATGTTCATTAAGATGGCTGTGTAGACATATCCATGTTCATACAGATGGCGGTGAAGATATTTCCATGTTCATACAGATAGCTGTGTAGATATTTCCATGTTCATACAGATATCGGTGAAGATATTTCCATGTTCATACAGATGGCTATGTAGATATATCCATGTTCATACAGATGTCGGTGAAGATATTTCCATGTTCATACAGATAGCGGTGTAGATATTTCCATGTTCATACAGATAGAGGTGTAGATATTTCCGTGTTCATACCGATAGCGGTGCTGTTATTTCCATGTTTATACAGGAAGCAGTGTAGATATTTCCATGTTTATACAGATAGCGGTGTAGATATTTCCATGTTTATACCGATAGCAGTGTAGATATTTCCATGTTCATACAGATAGCGGTGTAGATATCTCCTTCTTAATACAGATGGCGGTGTAGATATTTATAAGTTCATACAGATGGCGGTGCAGATATTTCCATGTTCATACAGATGGCGATGTAGATATTTCCATGCTTATAGAGATAGTGGTGTAGTTATTTCCATGTGTAAAGAGATAGCTGTGTAGATATTTCCATGTATATGCAGATAGCTATGTAGATATTTCCATTTTCATGCAGACAGCGGTGTAGATATTTCCTTGTTCAAACAGATAGCGGTGTAGATATTTCCATGTTCATACAGATAGCGGTGTAGATATTTCCATGTTCATACTGATAGCCGTGTAGATATTTCCATGTTCATACAGATAGCGGTGTATATATTTCCATGTTCAGATAGTGGTGCTGATATTTCCATGTTTATACAGGAAGCGGTGTACATATTTCCATGTTTATACAGATAGCGGTGTAGTTATTTCCATGTTTATACAGATAGCGGTGTAGATATTTCCATGTTTATGCAGATAGCGGTGTAGATATCTCCATCTTAATACAGATGGCGGTGTAGATATTTATATGTTCATACACATGGCGGTACAGATATTTCCATGTTCATACAGATGGCGGTGTAGATATTTCCATGTTCATACAGATAGCGATGTAGTTATTTCCATGTGTAAAGAGATAGCTGTGTAGATATTTCCGTGTATATGCAGATAGCAGTGTAGATATTTCCATCTTCAAACAGATAGCGGTGTAGATATTTCCATGTTCATACAGATAGCGGTGTAGATATTTCCATGTTCATACAGACAGCGGTGTAGATATTTCCATGTTGATACAGACTGCGGTGAAGATGTATGCATGTTTACACAGATAGCGGTGTAGATATTTCCATGTTCATCCAGATGGCTTTGTAGATATTTCCATGTTTATACAGATAGCGGTGTAGTTATTTCCATGTTCATACAGATAGTGGTGTAGATATTTCCAAGTTCATCCAGATGGCTGTGTAGATATATCCATGTTCATACAGATAGCGGTGTAGATATTTCCATGTTCGTACAGATAGCGGTGTTGATATTTCCATGTTCATACAGATAGCAGTGTAGATATTTCCATGTTCTAACAGATAGCGGTGTAGATATCTCCATCTTAATACAGATGGCGGTGTAGATATTTATATGTTCATACAGATGGCAGTGCAGATATTTCCATGTTCATACAGATGGCGGTGTAGATATTTCCATGTTTATAGAGATAGCGGTGTAGTTATTTCCATGTGTAAAGAGATAGGTTTGTAGTTATTTCCATGTATATGCAGATAGCTGTTTACATATTTCTATTTTCATGCAGATAGCGGTTTAGATATTTCCATGTTCAAACAGATAGCGGTGTAGATATTTCCATGTTCATCCAGATGGCTGTGTAGATATATCCATGTTCATACAGATAGCGGTGTAGATATTTCCATGTTCATACAGATAGCGGTGTAGATATTTCCATGTTTATACAGATAGCGGTGAAATGTATGCATGTTTACACAGATAGCGGTGTAGATATTTCCATGTTCATACAGATCGCGGTGTAGATATTTCCATGTTCATCCAGATCGCTGTGTAGACATATCCATATTCATACAGATGGCGGTGAAGATATCTCCATGTTCATACAGATAGCGGTGTAGATATTTCCATGTTCATACAGATGGCGGTGCAGATATTTCCATGTTCATACTGATAGCGGTGCTGATATTTCCATTTTTATACAGATTGCGGTGTAGATATTTCCATGTTTATACAGATAGCGGTGTAGATATCTCCTTAATACAGATGGCGGTGTAGATATTTATATGTTCATACAGATGGCAGTGAAGATATTTCCATGTTCATATAGATGGCGGTGTAGATATTTCCATGTTTATAGAGATAGCGGTGTAGTTATTTCCACGTGTAAAGAGATAGCTGTATAGATATTTCCATGTATATGCAGACAGCTGTGTAGGTATTTCCATTTTCATGCAGACAGTGGTGTAGATATTTCCATGTTCAAACAGATAGCGGTGTAGATATTTCCATGTTCATACAGATAGCGGTGTATATATTTCCATGTTCATACAGATAGCGGTGTAGATATTTCCATGTTCATACAGATAGCGGTGTAGATATTTCCATGTTCATACAGATAGCGGTGTATATATTTCCATGTTCATACAGATAGCGGTGTAGATATTTCCATGTTCATACAGATAGCGATGTAGATATTTCCATGTTCATACAGATAGCGGTGCTGATATTTCCATGATTATACAGGTAGCGGTGTAGATATTTCCATGTTTATACAAATAGCGGTGTAGATATTTCCATGTTTATACAGATAGCGGTGTAGGTATTTCCATGTTTATACAGATAGCGGTGTAGATATCTCCATCTTAATACAGATGGCGGAGTAGATATTTATATGCACATACAGATGGCAGTGCAGATATTTCCATGTTCATACAGATAGCGGTGTAGATATTTCCATGTTCATACAGATAGCGGTGTAGATATTTCCATGTTCATCCAGATGGCTTTGTAGACATATCCATGTTCATACAGATGGCGGTGAAGATAATTCCATGTTCATACAGATAGCGGGGTAGATATTTCCATGTTCATACAGATAGTGGTGCAGATATTTCCATGTTCACACAGATAGAGGGGCTGATATTTCCATGTTCATACAGATAGCGGTGCTGATATTTCCATGTTTTTACAGGTAGCGGTGTAGATATTTCCATGTTTATACAGATAACGGTGTAGATATTTCCATGTTTATACAGATAGCGGTGTAGATATTTCCATGTTTATACAGATAGCGGTGTAGATATTTTCTTCTTAATACAGATGGCGGTGTAGATATTTATATGTTCATACAGACGGCCGTGCATATATTTCCATGTTCACACAGATAGCGGTGTAGTTATTTCCATGTGTAAAGAGATAGCTGTGTAGATATTTCCACGTATATGCAGATAGCTCTGTAGATATTTCCATTTTCATGCAGATAGCGGTTTAGATATTTCCAAGTTCAAACAGCGGTGTAGATATTTCCATGTTCATACAGATAGCGGTGTAGATATTTCCATGTTCATACAGATAGCGGTGTAGATATTTCCATGTTCATACAGATAGCGGTGTAGATATTTCCATGTCCATCCAGATGGCTGTGTAGATATATCCATGTTCATACAGATAGCGGTGTAGTTATTTCCATGTTCATACAGATAGTGGTGTAGATATTTCCATGTTCATACAGATAGCGGTGTAGCTATTTCCATGTTCATACAGACAGCGGTGTATATATTTCCATGTTCGTACAGATAGCGGTGTAGATATTTCCATGTTCATACAGATAGCTGTGCTATTTCCATGTTTATACAGGTAGCGGTGTAGATATTTCCAGGTTTATACAGATAGTGGGGTAGATATTTCCAGTTTATACAGATAGCGGTGTAGATATTTCCAGGTTTATACAGATAGCGGTGCAGATATCTCCTTCTTAATACAGATGGCGGTGTAGATATTTATAAGTTCATACAGATGGCGGTGCAGACATTTCCATGTTCATACAGATGGCGGTGTAGATATTTCCATGTTCATACAGATAGCGGTGTAGTTATTTCCATGTGTAAAGAGATAGCTGTGTAGATATTTCCATGTATATGCAGATAGCTGTGTAGATATTTCCATTTTCATACAGATAGCGGTGTAGATATTTCCATGTTCATACAGATAACGGTGTAGATATTTCCATGTTCATACAGACAACGGTGTAGATATTTCCATGTTTATACAGACTGCGGTGAAGATGTATGCATGTTTACACAGATAGCGGTGTAGATATTTCCATGTTCATTCAGATGGCTGTGTAGATATTTCCATGTTTATACAGATAGCGGTGTAGATATTTCCATGTTCATACAGATAGCGGTGTAGATATTTCCAAGTTCATCCAGATGGCTGTGTAGATATATCCATGTTCATACAGATAGCGGTGTAGATATTTCCATGTTCATACAGATAGCGGTGCAGATATTTCCATGTCCATCCAGATGGCTGTGTAGATATATCCATGTTCATACAGATAGAGGTGTAGTTATTTCCATGTTCATTCAGATAGTGGTGTAGATATTTCCATGTTCATACAGATAGCGGTGTAGCTATTTCCATCTTCATACAGACAGCGGTGTATATATTTCCATGTTCGTACAGATAGCGGTGTAGATATTTCCATGTTCATACAGATAGGTGTGCTATTTCCATGTTTATACAGGTAGCGGTGTAGATATTTCCATGTTTATACAGATAGCGGGGTAGATATTTCCATGTTTATACAGATAGCGGTGTAGATATTTCCAGGTTTATACAGATAGTGGTGCAGATATCTCCTTCTTAATACAGATGGCGGTGTAGATATATGTTCATACAGAAGGCGGTGCAGATATTTCCATGTTCATACAGATGGCGGTGTAGATATTTCCATGTTTTTAAAGACAGCGGTGTAGTTATTTCCATGTGTAAAGAGATAGCTGTGTAGATATTTCCATGTATATGTAGATATCTGTGTAGATATTTACATTTTCATGCAGACAGCGGTTTAGATATTTCCATGTTCAAACAGATAGCGGTGTAGATATTTCCATGTTCATACATATAGCGGCATAGATATTTCCATGTTCATACAGATAGCGGTGTAGATATTTCCATGTTCATACAGATAGAGGGGCTGATATTTCCATGTTCATACAGATAGCGGTGCTGATATTTCCATGTTTATACAGGTAGCGGCGTAGATATTTCCATGTTCATACAGATAGCGGTGTAGATATTTCCATGTTCATACAGATAGCGGTGTAGATATTTCCATGTCCATCCAGATGGCTGTGTAGATATATCCATGTTCATACAGATAGCGGTGTAGTTATTTCCATGTTCATACAGATAGTGGTGTAGATATTTCCATGTTCATACAGATAGCGGTGTAGCTATTTCCATGTTCATACAGACAGCGGTGTATATATTTCCATGTTCGTACAGATAGCGGTGTAGATATTTCCATGTTCATACAGATAGCTGTGCTATTTCCATGTTTATACAGGTAGCGGTGTAGATATTTCCAGGTTTATACAGATATTGGGGTAGATATTTCCAGTTTATACAGATAGCGGTGTAGATATTTCCAGGTTTATACAGATAGCGGTGCAGATATCTCCTTCTTAATACAGATGGCGGTGTAGATATTTATAAGTTCATACAGATGGCGGTGCAGACATTTCCATGTTCATACAGATGGCGGTGTAGATATTTCCATGTTCATACAGATAGCGGTGTAGTTATTTCCATGTGTAAAGAGATAGCTGTGTAGATATTTCCATGTATATGCAGATAGCTGTGTAGATATTTCCATTTTCATACAGATAGCGGTGTAGATATTTCCATGTTCATACAGATAACGGTGTAGATATTTCCATGTTCATACAGACAACGGTGTAGATATTTCCATGTTTATACAGACTGCGGTGAAGATGTATGCATGTTTACACAGATAGCGGTGTAGATATTTCCATGTTCATTCAGATGGCTGTGTAGATATTTCCATGTTTATACAGATAGCGGTGTAGATATTTCCATGTTCATACAGATAGCGGTGTAGATATTTCCAAGTTCATCCAGATGGCTGTGTAGATATATCCATGTTCATACAGATAGCGGTGTAGATATTTCCATGTTCATACAGATAGCGGTGCAGATATTTCCATGTCCATCCAGATGGCTGTGTAGATATATCCATGTTCATACAGATAGAGGTGTAGTTATTTCCATGTTCATTCAGATAGTGGTGTAGATATTTCCATGTTCATACAGATAGCGGTGTAGCTATTTCCATCTTCATACAGACAGCGGTGTATATATTTCCATGTTCGTACAGATAGCGGTGTAGATATTTCCATGTTCATACAGATAAGTGTGCTATGTCCATGTTTATACAGGTAGCGGTGTAGATATTTCCATGTTTATACAGATAGCGGGGTAGATATTTCCATGTTTATACAGATAGCGGTGTAGATATTTCCAGGTTTATACAGATAGTGGTGCAGATATCTCGTTCTTAATACAGATGGCGGTGTAGATATATGTTCATACAGATGGCGGTGCAGATATTTCCATGTTCATACAGATGGCGGTGTAGATATTTCCATGTTTTTAAAGATAGCGGTGTAGTTATTTCCATGTGTAAAGAGATAGCTGTGTAGATATTTCCATGTATATGCAGATAGCTGTGTAGATATTTCCTTTTTCATGCAGATAGCGGTTTAGATATTTCCACGTTCAAACAGATAGCGGTGTAGATATTTCCATGTTCATAGAGATAGCGGTGTAGATATTTCCATGTTCATACTGATAGAGGGGCTGATATATCCATGTTCATACAGATAGCGGTTCTGATATTTCCATGTTTATACAGTTAGAGGTGTAGATATTTCCATGTATATACAGATAGCAGTGTAGATATTTCCATGTTCATACAGATAGCGGTGTAGCTATTTCCATGTTCATACAGATAGTGGTGTAGATATTTCCATGTTCATCCAGATGGCTGTGTAGATATTTCCATGTTCATACAGATAGCGGTGATGATATTTCCATGTTTATACAGGTAGCGGTGTAGATATTTCCATGTTTATACAGATAGCGGTGTAGATATTTCCATGTTTATACAGATAGCGGTGTAGATATTTCCATGTTTATGGAGATAGCGGTGTAAATATCTCCATCTTAATACAGATGGCGGTGTAGATATTTATATGTTCATACAGATGGCAGTGCAGATATTTCCATGTTCATACAGATGGCGGTGTAGATATTTCCATGTTCATACAGATAGCGGTGTAGATATTTCCATGTTCATACAGATAGCTGTGCTGATATTTCCATGTTTATACAGGTAGCGGTGCAGATATTTCCATGTTCATACTGATAGCGGTGCTGATATTTCCATTTTTATACAGATAGCGGTGTAGATATTTCCATGTTTATACAGATAGCGGTGTAGATATTTCCATGTTTATACAGATAGCGGTGTAGATATCTCCTTAATACAGATGGCGGTGTAGATATTTAAATGTTCATACAGATGGCAGTGAAGATATTTCCATGTTCATACAGATGGCGGAGTAGATATTTCCATGTTTATAGAGATAGCGGTGTAGTTATTTCCATGTGTAAAGAGACAGCTGTGTAGATATTTACATGTATATTCAGATAGCTGTGTAGATATTTCCATTTTCATGCAGACAGCGGTGTAGATATTTCCATGTTCAGATAGCGGTGTAGATATTTCCATGTTCATACAGATAGCGGTGTGGATATTTCCATGTTCATACAGATAGCGGTGTATATATTTCCATGTTCATACAGATAGCGGTGCTGATATTTCCATGTTTATACAGGTAGCGGTGTAGATATTTCCATGTTTATACAGATTGCGGTGTAGATATTTCCATGTTTATACAGATGGTGGTGTAGATATTTCCAGGTTTATACAGATAGCGGTGTAGATATCTCCATCTTAATACAGATGGCGGTGTAGATATTTATATCTTCATACAGATGGCGGTGCAGATATTTCCATGTTCATACAGATGGCGGTGTAGATATTTCCATGTTTATAGAGATAGCGGTGTAGTTATTTCCACGTGTAAAGAGATAGCTTTGTAGATATTTCCATGTATATGCAGATACCTGTGTAGTTATTTCCATTTTCATGCAGATAGCGGTTTAGATATTTCCATGTTCAAACAGATAGCGGTGTAGATATTTCCATGTTCATACAGATAGCGGTGGAGATATTTCCATGTTCATACAGATAGCGGTGAAGATGTATGCATGTTTACACAGATAGCGGTGTATATATTTCCATGTTCATACAGATAGCGGTGTATATATTTCCATGTTCATCCATATGGCTCTGTAGATATATCCATGTTCATACAGATGGCGGTGAAGATATTTCCATGTTCATACAGATAGCGGTGTAGCTATTTCCATGTTCATACAGATAGCGGTGTAGGTATTTCCATGTTCATACAGATAGCGGTGTAGCTATTTCCATGTTCATACAGATATCGGTGTAGATATTTCCATGTTCATCCAGATGGCTTTGTAGATGTATCCATGTTCATACAGATGGCGGTGAAGATATTTCCATGTTCATACAGATAGCGGTGTAGATATTTCCATGTTCATACACATATCGTTGTAGATATCTCCATGTTCATACAGATAGAGGGGCTATTTCCATGTTCATGCAGATAGCGGTGCTGATATTTCCACGTTTATACAGGTAGCGTTGTAGATATTTCCATGTTTATACAGATAGCGGTGTAGATATTTCCATGTTTGTACACATAGCGGTGTAGATATTTCCATGTTTATAGAGATAGCGGTGTAGATATCTCCATCTTAATACAGATGGCCGTGTAGATATGTATATGTTCATACAGATGTCGGTGCAGATATTTCCATGTTCATACAGATGGCGGTGTAAATATTTACATGTTCATACAGATAGTGGTGTAGTTATTTCCATGTGTAAAGAGATTGCTGTGTAAATATTTCCATGTTTATGCAGATAGCTGTGTAGATATTTCCATTTTCATGCAGATAGCGGTGTAGATATTTCCATGTTCAAACAGATAGCGGTGTAGATATATCCATGTTCATACAGATAGCGGTGTAGATATTTCCATGTTCATTCAGATAGTGGTGTAGATATTTCCAAGTTCATACAGATAGCGGTGTAGCTATTTCCATGTTCATACAGATAGCGGTGTAGATATTTCCATGTTCATAGAGATAGCTGTGTAGATATTTCCATGTTCATACAGATAGCGGTGCTGATATTTCCATGTTTATACAGGTAGCGGTGTAGATATTTCCATGTTTATACAGATAGCGGTGAAGATATGTCCATGTTTATACAGATAGCTGTGTAGATATTTCCAAGTTTATACAGATTGCGGTGAAGATATCTCCATCTTAATACAGATGGCGGTGTAGATATTTATATGTTCATCCAGATGGCGGTGCAGATATTTCCATGTTCATACAGATGGCGGTGTAGATATTTCCATGTTTATAGAGATAGCGGTGTAGTTATTTCCATGTGTAAAGAGATAGCTTTGTAGATATTTCCCTGTATATGCAGATAGCTGTGTAGATATTTCTATTTTCATGCAGATAGCAGTTTTGATATTTCCATGTTCAAACAGATTACGGTGTAGATATTTCCATGTTCATACAGATAGCGGTGTAGATATTTCCATGTTTATATAGATAGCGGTGAAGATGTATGTATGTTTTCACAGATAGCGGTGTAGATATTTCCATGTTCATACAGATCGCGGTGTAGATATTTCCAGGTTCATCCAGAAGGCGGTGAAGACATATCCATGTTCATACAGATGGCGGTGAAGATATTTCCATGTTTATACAGATAGCGGTGTATATATTTCTATGTTCATACAGATAGCGGTGTAGATATTTCCATGTTCATCCAGATGGCTGTGTAGATATTTCCATGTTCATACAGATAGCGGTGTAGAAATTTCCATGTTTATGCAGATAGCGGTGAAGATGTATGCATGTTTACACAGATAGCGGTGTAGATATTTCCATGTTCATACAGATAGCGTTGTAGATATTTCCATGTTCATACACATAGCGGTGTAGATATTTCCATGTTCATACAGATAGCGGTGTAGACATTTCCATGTTCATACAGATAGTGGTGTAGATATTTCCATGTTCATACAGATAGCGGTGTAGATATTTCCATGTTCGTACAGATAGCGGTGTAGATATTTCCATCTTCATAGAGATAGCGGTGTAGATATTTCCATGTTCATACAGATAACGGTGTAGACATTTCCAAGTTTATACAGATAGCGGTGTAGATATCTCCATCTTAATATAGATGGGAGTGTAGATATTTATATCTTCATACAGATGGCGGTGCAGATATTTCCATGTTCATACAGATGGCGGTGTAGATATTTGCATGTTTATAGAGATAGCGCTGTAGTCATTTACATGTGTAAAGAGATAGCTTTGTAGATATTTCCATGTTTATGCAGATCGATGTGTAGATATTTCCATTTTCATGCAGATAGCGGTGTAGATATTTCCATGTTCAAACAGATAGCAGTGTAGATATTTCCATGTTCATGCAGATAGCAGTGTAGATATTTCCATGTTTATACAGATAGCGGTGAAGATGTATGCATGTTTACACAGATAGCGGTGTATATATTTCCATGTTCATACAGATAGCGGTGTAGATATTTCCATGCTCCTCCAGATGGCTGTGTAGATATATCCATGTTCATACAGATGGCGGTGAAGATATTTCCATGTTCATACAGATAGCGGTGTAGTTATTTCCATGTGTATAGAGATAGCTGTGTAGATATTTCCATGTATATGCAGATATCTGTGTAGATATTTCCATTTTCATGCAGATAGCGGTTTAGATGTTTCCATGTTCAAACAGATAGCGGTGTGGATATTTCCATGTTCATACAGATAGCGGTGTATATATTTCCATGTTCATACAGATAGCGGTGCTGATATTTCCATGTTTATACAGGTAGCGGTGTAGATATTTCCATGTTTATACAGATTGCGGTGTAGATATTTCCATGTTTATACAGATGGTGGTGTAGATATTTCCAGGTTTATACAGATAGCGGTGTAGATATCTCCATCTTAATACAGATGGCGGTGTAGATATTTATATCTTCATACAGATGGCGGTGCAGATATTTCCATGTTCATACAGATGGCGGTGTAGATATTTCCATGTTTATAGAGATAGCGGTGTAGTTATTTCCACGTGTAAAGAGATAGCTTTGTAGATATTTCCATGTATATGCAGATACCTGTGTAGTTATTTCCATTTTCATGCAGATAGCGGTTTAGATATTTCCATGTTCAAACAGATAGCGGTGTAGATATTTCCATGTTCATACAGATAGCGGTGGAGATATTTCCATGTTCATACAGATAGCGGTGAAGATGTATGCATGTTTACACAGATAGCGGTGTATATATTTCCATGTTCATACAGATAGCGGTGTATATATTTCCATGTTCATCCATATGGCTCTGTAGATATATCCATGTTCATACAGATGGCGGTGAAGATATTTCCATGTTCATACAGATAGCGGTGTAGCTATTTCCATGTTCATACAGATAGCGGTGTAGGTATTTCCATGTTCATACAGATAGCGGTGTAGCTATTTCCATGTTCATACAGATAGCGGTGTAGATATTTCCATGTTCATCCAGATGGCTTTGTAGATGTATCCATGTTCATACAGATGGCGGTGAAGATATTTCCATGTTCATACAGATAGCGGTGTAGATATTTCCATGTTCATACACATAGCGTTGTAGATATCTCCATGTTCATACAGATAGAGGGGCTATTTCCATGTTCATGCAGATAGCGGTGCTGATATTTCCACGTTTATACAGGTAGCGTTGTAGATATTTCCATGTTTATACAGATAGCGGTGTAGATATTTCCATGTTTGTACACATAGCGGTGTAGATATTTCCATGTTTATAGAGATAGCGGTGTAGATATCTCCATCTTAATACAGATGGCCGTGTAGATATGTATATGTTCATACAGATGTCGGTGCAGATATTTCCATGTTCATACAGATGGCGGTGTAAATATTTACATGTTCATACAGATAGTGGTGTAGTTATTTCCATGTGTAAAGAGATTGCTGTGTAAATATTTCCATGTTTATGCAGATAGCTGTGTAGATATTTCCATTTTCATGCAGATAGCGGTGTAGATATTTCCATGTTCAAACAGATAGCGGTGTAGATATATCCATGTTCATACAGATAGCGGTGTAGATATTTCCATGTTCATTCAGATAGTGGTGTAGATATTTCCAAGTTCATACAGATAGCGGTGTAGCTATTTCCATGTTCATACAGATAGCGGTGTAGATATTTCCATGTTCATAGAGATAGCTGTGTAGATATTTCCATGTTCATACAGATAGCGGTGCTGATATTTCCATGTTTATACAGGTAGCGGTGTAGATATTTCCATGTTTATACAGATAGCGGTGAAGATATGTCCATGTTTATACAGATAGCTGTGTAGATATTTCCAAGTTTATACAGATTGCGGTGAAGATATCTCCATCTTAATACAGATGGCGGTGTAGATATTTATATGTTCATCCAGATGGCGGTGCAGATATTTCCATGTTCATACAGATGGCGGTGTAGATATTTCCATGTTTATAGAGATAGCGGTGTAGTTATTTCCATGTGTAAAGAGATAGCTTTGTAGATATTTCCCTGTATATGCAGATAGCTGTGTAGATATTTCTATTTTCATGCAGATAGCAGTTTTGATACTTCCATGTTCAAACAGATTACGGTGTAGATATTTCCATGTTCATACAGATAGCGGTGTAGATATTTCCATGTTTATATAGATAGCGGTGAAGATGTATGTATGTTTTCACAGATAGCGGTGGATATTTCCATGTTCATACAGATCGCGGTGTAGATATTTCCAGGTTCATCCAGAAGGCGGTGAAGACATATCCATGTTCATACAGATGGCGGTGAAGATATTTCCATGTTTATACAGATAGCGGTGTATATATTTCTATGTTCATACAGATAGCGGTGTAGATATTTCCATGTTCATCCAGATGGCTGTGTAGATATTTCCATGTTCATACAGATAGCGGTGTAGAAATTTCCATGTTTATGCAGATAGCGGTGAAGATGTATGCATGTTTACACAGATAGCGGTGTAGATATTTCCATGTTCATACAGATAGCGTTGTAGATATTTCCATGTTCATACACATAGCGGTGTAGATATTTCCATGTTCATACAGATAGCGGTGTAGACATTTCCATGTTCATACAGATAGTGGTGTAGATATTTCCATGTTCGTACAGATAGCGGTGTAGATATTTCCATGTTCGTACAGATAGCGGTGTAGATATTTCCATCTTCATAGAGATAGCGGTGTAGATATTTCCATGTTCATACAGATAACGGTGTAGACATTTCCAAGTTTATACAGATAGCGGTGTAGATATCTCCATCTTAATATAGATGGGAGTGTAGATATTTATATCTTCATACAGATGGCGGTGCAGATATTTCCATGTTCATACAGATGGCGGTGTAGATATTTGCATGTTTATAGAGATAGCGCTGTAGTTATTTACATGTGTAAAGAGATAGCTTTGTAGATATTTCCATGTTTATGCAGATCGATGTGTAGATATTTCCATTTTCATGCAGATAGCGGTGTAGATATTTCCATGTTCAAACAGATAGCAGTGTAGATATTTCCATGTTCATGCAGATAGCAGTGTAGATATTTCCATGTTTATACAGATAGCGGTGAAGATGTATGCATGTTTACACAGATAGCGGTGTATATATTTCCATGTTCATACAGATAGCGGTGTAGATATTTCCATGCTCCTCCAGATGGCTGTGTAGATATATCCATGTTCATACAGATGGCGGTGAAGATATTTCCATGTTCATACAGATAGCGGTGTAGTTATTTCCATGTGTATAGAGATAGCTGTGTAGATATTTCCATGTATATGCAGATATCTGTGTAGATATTTCCATTTTCATGCAGATAGCGGTTTAGATGTTTCCATGTTCAAACAGATAGCGGTGTAGATACTTCCATGTTCATAGAGATAGCGGTGTAGGTGTTTCCATGTTCATACAGATAGCGGTGTAGATATTTCCATGTTCATACAGATGGCTGTGTAGATATATCCATGTTCATACTGATGACGGTGAAGATATTTCCATGTTCATACAGATAGAGGTGTAGATATTTCCATGTTCATACAGATAGCGGTGAAGATATTTCCATGTTCATACAGATGGTGGTGTAGATATTTCCATGTTTATAGAGATAGCGGTGTAGTTATTTCCATGTGTAAAGAGATAGCTTTGTAGATATTTCCATGTATATGCAGATAGCTGTGTAGATATTTCCATTTTCATGCAGATAGCGGTGTAGATATTTCCATGTTCAGATAGCGGTGTAGATATTTCCATGTTCATACAGATAGCGGTGTAGATATTTCCATGTTTATACAGATAGCGGTGAAGATGTATGCATGTTTACACAGATAGCGGTGTTGATATTTCCGTGTTCATACAGATAGCTGTGTAGATATTTCCATGTTCATCCAGATGGCTGTGTAGATATATCCATGTTCATACAGATGGCGGTGAAGATATTTCCATGTTCATACAGATGGCGGAGTGGATATTTCCATGTTTATAGAGATAGCGGTGTAGTTATTTCCATGTGTAAAGAGACAGCTGTGTAGATATTTACATGTATATGCAGATAGCTGTGTAGATATTTCCATTTTCATGCAGACAGCGGTGTAGATATTTCCATGTTCAGATAGCGGTGTAGAAATTTCCATGTTCATACAGATAGCGGTGTATATATTTCTATGTTCATAAGGATAGCGGTGTAGATATTTCCATGTTCATACAGATAGCGGTGTAGATATTTCCATGTTCATACAGATAGCTGTTTAGATATTTCCATGTTCATACAGATAGCGGTGTAGATATTTCCATGTTCATACAGATAGCGGTGTAGATATTTCCATGTTCATACAGATAACGGTGCTGATATTTCCATCTTTATACAGGTAGCGGTGTAGATATTTCCATGTTTATACAAATAGCGGTGTAGATATTTCCATGTTTATACTGATAGCGGTGTAGATACTTCCATGTTTATACAGATAGCGGTGTAGATATCTCCATCTTAATACAGATTGCGGAGTAGATATTTATATGTACATACAGATGGCGGTGCAGATATTTCCATGTTCATACAGATAGCGGTGTAGCTATTTCCATGTTCATACAGATAGCGGTGTAGATATTTCCATGTTCATCCAGATGGCTGTGTAGACATATCCATGTTCATACAGATGGCGGTGAAGATAATTCCATGTTCATACAGATAGCGGTGTAGATATTTCCATGATCATACAGATAGTGGTGTAGATATTTCCATGTTCACACAGATAGAGGGGCTGATATTTCCATGTTCATACAGATTGCGGTGCTGATATTTCCATGTTTTTACAGGTAGCGGTGTAGATATTTCCATGTTTATACAGATAACGGTGTAGATATTTCCATGTTTATACAGATAGCTGTGTAGATATTTCCATGTTTATACAGATAGCGGTGTAGATATCTCCATCTTAATACAGATGGCTGTGTAGTTATATATATGTTCATTCAGATGGCCGTGCAGATATTTCCATGTTCATACATATAGCGGTGTAGTTATTTCCATGTGTAAAGAGGTAGCTGTGTAGATATTTCCATGCATATGCAGATAGCTGTGTAGATATTTCCATTTTCATGCAGACAGCTGTGTAGATATTTCCATGTTCAAACAGATAGCGGTGTAGATATTTCCATGTTCATACAGATAGCGGTGTAGATATTTCCATGTTTATACAGATAGCGGTGAAATATATGCATGTTTACACAGATAGTGGTGTAGATATTTCCATGTTCATACAGATCGCGGTGTAGATATTTCCGTGTTCATCCAGATGGCTGTGTAGACATATCCATGATCATACAGATGGCGGTGAAGATATTTCCATATTCATACAGATAGCATTGCAGATATTTCCATGTTCATACAGATAGCGGTGTAGATATTTCCATGTTCATACAGATGGCTGTGTAGATATATCCATGTTCATACAGATGGCGGTGAATATATTTCCATGTTCATACAGACAGCGGTGTAGATATTTCCATGTTCATACAGATAGCGGTGTAGGTATTTCCACGTTCATACTGAAACCGGTGCTGATATTTCCATGTTTATACAGATAGCGGTGTAGATATTTCCAAGTTTATCTAGATAGCGGTGTAGATATTTCCATGTTTATACAGAGAGCGGTGTAGATATCTCCTTCTTAATACAGATGGCGGTGCAGATATTTGTATGTTCATACACATGGCGGTGCAGATATTTCCATGTTCATAGAGATGGCGGAGTAGATATTACCATGTTTATAGAGATAGCGCTGTAGTTATTTCCATGTGTAAAGAGATAGCTGTGTAGATATTTCCATGTATATGCAGATAGTTGTGTAGATATTTCCATTTTCATGCTGACAGCGGCGTAGGTATTTCCATGTTCAAACAGATAGCGGTGTAGATATTTCCATGTTCATACAGATAGCGGTGTGGATATTTCCATGTTCATACAGATAGCGGTTTAGATATTTCCATGTTCATACAGATAGCGGTGCTGATATTTCCATGTTTATACAGGTAGCGGTGTAGATATTTCCATGTTTATACAGATAGCGGTGTAGATATTTCCATGTTTATACAGATGGTGGTGTAGATATTTCCATGTTTATACACATAGCGGTGTAGATATTTCCATGTTTATAGAGATAGCGGTGTAGATATCTCCATCTTAATACAGATGGCCGTGTAGATATGTATATGTTCATACAGATGTCGGTGCAGATATTTCCATGTTCATACAGATGGCGGTGTAAATATTTACATGTTCATACAGATAGCGGTGTAGTTATTTCCATGTGTAAAGAGATTGCTGTGTAAATATTTCCATGTTTATGCAGATAGCTGTGTAGATATTTCCATTTTCATGCAGATAGCGGTGTAGATATTTCCATGTTCATACAGATAGCGGTGTAGATATTTCCAGGTTCATCCAGATGGCTGTGTAGACATATCCATGTTCATACAGATGGCGGTGAAGATATTTCCATGTTTATACAGATAGCGGTGTATATATTTCCATGTTCATACAGATAGCGGTGTAGATATTTCCATGTTCATCCAGATGGCTGTGTAGATATTTCAATGTTCATACAGATAGCGGTGAAGAAATTTCCATGTTTATGCAGATAGCGGTGAAGATGTATGCATGTTTACACAGATAGCGGTGTAGATATTTCCATGTTCATACAGATAGCGTTGTAGATATATCCATGTTCATACAGATAGCCGTGTAGATATTTCCATGTTCATACAGATAGCGGTGTAGACATTTCCATGTTCATACAGATAGTGGTGTAGATATTTCCATGTTCATACAGATAGCGGTGTAGATATTTCCATGTTCGTACAGATAGCGGTGTAGATATTTCCATCTTCATAGAGATAGCGGTGTAGATATTTCCATGTTCATACAGATAACGGTGTAGATATTTCCATGTTTATACAGATAGCGGTGCAGATATTTCCATGTTTATACATATAGCGGTGTATATATTTCCAAGTTTATACAGATAGCGGTGTAGATATCTCCATCTTAATATAGATGGGAGTGTAGATATTTATATCTTCATACAGATGGCGGTGCAGATATTTCCATGTTCATACAGATGGCGGTGTAGATATTTGCATGTTTATAGAGATAGCGCTGTAGTTATTTCCATGTGTAAAGAGATAGCTTTGTAGATATTTCCATGTTTATGCAGATCGCTGTGTAGATATTTCCATTTTCATGCAGATAGCGGTGTAGATATTTCCATGTTCAAACAGATAGCGGTGTAGATATTTCCATGTTCATGCAGATAGCAGTGTAGATATTTCCATGTTTATACAGATAGCGGTGAAGAGGTATGCATGTTTACACAGATAGCGGTGTATATATTTCCATGTTCTTACAGATAGCGGTGTAGATATTTCCATGTTCATACAGATGGCTGTGTAGATATATCCATGTTCATACTGATGGCGGTGAAGATATTTCCATGTTCATACAGATAGCGGTGTAGATATTTCCATGTTCATACAGATAGCGGAGTAGATATTTCCATGTTTATAGAGATAGCGGTGTAGTTATCTCCATGTGTAAAGAGATAGCTTTGTAGATATTTCCATGTATATGCAGATACCTGTGTAGTTATTTCCATTTTCATGCAGATAGCGGTGTAGATATTTCCATGTTCAAACAGATAGCGGTGTAGGTATTTCCGTGTTCATACAGATAGCGGTGGAGATATTTCCATGTTCATACAGATAGCGGTGAAGATGTATGCATGTTTACACAGATATCGGTGTATATATTTCCATGTTCACACAGATAGCGGTGTATATATTTCCATGTTCATCCAGATGGCTCTGTAGATATATCCATGTTCATACAGATGGCGGTGAAGATATTTCCATATTCATACAGATAGCATTGCAGATATTTCCATGTTCATACAGATAGCGGTGTAGATATTTCCATGTTCATACAGATGGCTGTGTAGATATATCCATGTTCATACAGATGGCGGTGAATATATTTCCATGTTCATACAGACAGCGGTGTAGATATTTCCATGTTCATACAGATAGCGGTGTAGGTATTTCCACGTTCATACTGAAACCGGTGCTGATATTTCCATGTTTATACAGATAGCGGTGTAGATATTTCCAAGTTTATCTAGATAGCGGTGTAGATATTTCCATGTTTATACAGAGAGCGGTGTAGATATCTCCTTCTTAATACAGATGGCGGTGCAGATATTTGTATGTTCATACACATGGCGGTGCAGATATTTCCATGTTCATAGAGATGGCGGAGTAGATATTACCATGTTTATAGAGATAGCGCTGTAGTTATTTCCATGTGTAAAGAGATAGCTGTGTAGATATTTCCATGTATATGCAGATAGTTGTGTAGATATTTCCATTTTCATGCTGACAGCGGCGTAGGTATTTCCATGTTCAAACAGATAGCGGTGTAGATATTTCCATGTTCATACAGATAGCGGTGTGGATATTTCCATGTTCATACAGATAGCGGTGTAGATATTTCCATGTTCATACAGATAGCGGTGCTGATATTTCCATGTTTATACTGGTAGCGGTGTAGATATTTCCATGTTTATACAGATAGCGGTGTAGATATTTCCATGTTTATACAGATGGCGGTGTAGATATTTCCATGTTTATACACATAGCGGTGTAGATATTTCCATGTTTATAGAGATAGCGGTGTAGATATCTCCATCTTAATACAGATGGCCGTGTAGATATGTATATGTTCATACAGATGTCGGTGCAGATATTTCCATGTTCATACAGATGGCGGTGTAAATATTTACATGTTCATACAGATAGCGGTGTAGTTATTTCCATGTGTAAAGAGATAGCTGTGTAAATATTTCCATGTTTATGCAGATAGCTGTGTAGATATTTCCATTTTCATGCAGATAGCGGTGTAGATATTTCCATGTTCATACAGATAGCGGTGTAGATATTTCCAGGTTCATCCAGATGGCTGTGTAGACATATCCATGTTCATACAGATGGCGGTGAAGATATTTCCATGTTTATACAGATAGCGGTGTATATATTTCCATGTTCATACAGATAGCGGTGTAGATATTTCCATGTTCATCCAGATGGCTGTGTAGATATTTCAATGTTCATACAGATAGCGGTGAAGAAATTTCCATGTTTATGCAGATAGCGGTGAAGATGTATGCATGTTTACACAGATAGCGGTGTAGATATTTCCATGTTCATACAGATAGCGTTGTAGATATATCCATGTTCATACAGATAGCCGTGTAGATATTTCCATGTTCATACAGATAGCGGTGTAGACATTTCCATGTTCATACAGATAGTGGTGTAGATATTTCCATGTTCATACAGATAGCGGTGTAGATATTTCCATGTTCGTACAGATAGCGGTGTAGATATTTCCATCTTCATAGAGATAGCGGTGTAGATATTTCCATGTTCATACAGATAACGGTGTAGATATTTCCATGTTTATACAGATAGCGGTGCAGATATTTCCATGTTTATACATATAGCGGTGTAGATATTTCCAAGTTTATACAGATAGCGGTGTAGATATCTCCATCTTAATATAGATGGGAGTGTAGATATTTATATCTTCATACAGATGGCGGTGCAGATATTTCCATGTTCATACAGATGGCGGTGTAGATATTTGCATGTTTATAGAGATAGCGCTGTAGTTATTTCCATGTGTAAAGAGATAGCTTTGTAGATATTTCCATGTTTATGCAGATCGCTGTGTAGATATTTCCATTTTCATGCAGATAGCGGTGTAGATATTTCCATGTTCAAACAGATAGCGGTGTAGATATTTCCATGTTCATGCAGATAGCAGTGTAGATATTTCCATGTTTATACAGATAGCGGTGAAGATGTATGCATGTTTACACAGATAGCGGTGTATATATTTCCATGTTCATACAGATAGCGGTGTAGATACTTCCATGCTCCTCCAGATGGCTGTGTAGATATATCCATGTTCATACAGATGGCGGTGAAGATATTTCCATGTTCATTCAGATAGCGGTGTAGTTATTTCCATGTGTAAAGAGATAGCTGTGTAGATATTTCCATGTATATGCAGATAGCTGTGTAGATATTTCCATTTTCATGCAGATAGCGGTTTAGATATTTCCATGTTCAAACAGATAGCGGTGTAGATATTTCCATGTTCATAGAGATAGCGGTGTAGATATTTCCATGTTCATACATATAGCGGTGTAGATATTTCCATGTTCATACAGATGGCTGTGTAGATATATCCATGTTCATACTGATGGCGGTGAAGATATTTCCATGTTCATACAGATAGCGGTGTTGATATTTCCATGTTCATACAGATAGCGGTGCAGATACTTCCATGTTCATACTGATAGCTGTGCTGATATTTCCATGTTTATACAGATAGCGGTGTAGATATTTCCATGTTTAAACAGATAGCGGTGTAGATATTTCCATGTTTATACAGATAGCGGTGTAGCTATATCCATGTTCATACAGATAGCGGTGTAGTATTTCCATGTTCATACAGATAGCGGTGTAGATATTTCCATGTTCATACAGATAGCGGTGTATGTATTTCCATGTTCATACAGATAGTGGTGTAGATATTTCCATGTTCATCCAGGAGGCAGTGTCGATATATCCATGTTCATACAGATGGCGGTGAAGATATTTCCATGTTCATACAGATAGCGGTGTAGTTATTTCCATGTGTAAAGAGATAGCTGTGTAGATATTTAAATGTATGTGCAGATAGCGGTGTAGATATTTCCATTTTCGTGCTGATAGCAGTTTAGATATTTCCATGTTCAAACAGATAGCGGTGTAGATATTTCCATGTTCATAAAGATAGCGGTGTAGATATTTCCATGCTTATGCAGATTGCGGTGAAGATGTATGCATGTTTACACAAATAGCGGTGTAGATATTTCCAACTTCATGCAGATAGCGGTGTAGATATTTCCATGTTCATCCAGGTGGCTGTGTAGATATATCCATGTTCATACAGATACCGGTGTAGATATTTCCATGTTCATTCAGATAGTGGTGTAGATATTTCCATGTTCATAGAGATAGCGGTGTAGATATTTCCATGTTCATACAGATGGCGGTGTAGGTATTTCCATGTTTATACAGATAGCGGTGTAGATATTTCCATGTTTGTACAGATAGCGGTGTAGATATCTCCATCTTAATACAGATTGCGGTGTAGATATTTATATGTTCATACAGATGGCTGTGCAGATATTTCCATGTTCAAACAGATGGCGGTGTAGATATTTCCATGTTCAAACAGATAGCGGTGTAGTTATTTCCATGTGTAAAGAGATAGCTGTGTAGATATTTCCATGTATATGCAGATAGCAGTGTAGACATTTCCATTTTCATGCAGATAGCGGTGTAGATATTTCCATGTTCAAACAGACAGCGGTGAAGATATTTCCATGTTCATACAGATAGCGTTGTATATATTTCCATGTTCATACAGATAGCGGTGTAGATATTTCCATGTTCATACAGATAGCGGTGTAGATATCTCCATGTTCATACAGATAGAGGGGCTGATATTTCCATGTTCATGCAGATAACGGTGCTGATATTTCCATGTTTATACTGGTAGCTTTGTAGATATTTCCATGTTTATACAGATAGCGGTGTAGATATTTCCATGTTTATACAGATGGCGGTGTAGGTATTTCCATGTTTATACCGATAGCGGTGTAGATATCTGCATCTTAATACAGATGGCCGTGTAGATATGTATATGTTCATACAGATGTCGGTGCAGATATTTCCATGTTCATACAGATGGCGGTGTAATTATTTCCATGTTCATACAGATAGCGGTGTAGTTATTTCCATGTGTAAAGAGATTGCTGTGTAGATATTTCCATGTTTATGCAGATAGCTGTGTAGATATTTCCATTTTCTGCAGATAGCGGCATAGATATTTCCATGTTCAAACAGATAGCGGTGTAGATATATCCATGTTCATACAGATAGCGGTGTAGATATTTCCATGTTCATTCAGATAGTGGTGTAGATATTTCCATGTTCATACAGATAGCGGTGTAGCTATTTCCATGTTCATACAGATAGCGGTGTAGATATTTCCATGTTCATAGTGATAGCGGTGTAGATATTTCCATGTTCATACAGATAGCGGTGCTGATATTTCCATGTTTACACAGATAGCTGTGTAGATATTTCCATGTTTACACAGATAGCGGTGTGGATATTTCCATGTTTATTGAGATAGCGGTATAGATATTTCCATGTTCATACAGATAGCGGTGTAGATATTTCCATGTTCATACAGATAGCGGTGTAGATACTTCCATGTTCATACAGATAGCGGTGTAGATATTTCCATGTTCATACAGATGGCTGTGTATATATATCCATGTTCATACAGATGGCGGTGAAGATATTTCCATGTTCATGCCGATAGCGGTGCTGATATTTCCATGTTTATACAGGTAGCGGTGTAGATATTTCCATGTTTATACAGATAGCTGTGTAGATATTTCCATGTTTATACAGATAGCAGTGTAGATATTTCCATGTTTATTCAGATAGCGGTTTAGATATCTCCATCTTAATACAGATGGCGGTGTAGATATTTATAAGTTCATACAGATGGCGGTGCAGATATTTCCATGTTCATACAGATGGCGGTGTAGATATTTCCATATTCATACAGATAGCGGTGTAGTTATTTAAATGTGTAAAGGAATAGCTGTGTAGATATTTCCTTTTATATGCAGATAGCTGTGCAGATATTTCCATTTTCATGCAGATTGCGTTTTAGATATTTCCATGTTCAAACAGATAGCGATGTAGATATTTCCATGTTCATACAGATAGCGGTGTAGATATTTCCATGTTTATACAGATAGCGGTGAAGATGTATGCATGTTTACACAGATAGCAGTGTAGATATTTCCATGTTCATACAGATAGCGGTGTAGATATTTCCATGTTCATCCAGATGGCTGTGTAGATATATCCATGTTCATACAGATAGCGGTGTAGATATTTCCATGTTCATACAGATAGTGGTGTAGATATTTCCATGTTCATACAGATAGCGGTGTAGCTGTTTCCATGTTCATACAGATAGCGGTGTAGATATTTCCATGTTCATACAGATAGCGGTGTAGATATTTCCATGTTCATACAGATAGCGGTGGTGCTATTTCCATGTTTATACAGGTAGCGGTGTAGATAATTCCATGTTCATACAGATAGCGGTGTAGCTATTTCCATGTTGATACAGATAGCGGTGTAGATATTTCCATGTTCATTCAGATGGCTGTGTAGATATATCCATGTTCATACAGATGGCGGTGAAGATATTTCCGTGTTCGTACAGATAGAGGGGCTGATATTTCCGTGTTCACTCAGATAGCGGTGCTGATATTTCCATGTTTATACAGGTAGCGGTGTAGATATTTCCATGTTTATACAGGTAGCGTTGTAGATATTTCCATGTTTATACAGATAGCGGTGTAGGTATTTCCATGTTTATACAGACAGCGGTGTAGATATTTCTATCTTAATACAGATGGCCGTGTAGTTATTTATATGTTCATAAAGATGGCGGTGCAGATATTTCCATGTTCATACAGATGGCGGGGTAGATATTTCCATGTTCATATAGATAGCGGTGTAGTTATTTCCATGTGTAAAGAGATAGATGTGTAGTTATTTCCATGTATATGCAGATAGCTCTGTAGATATTTCCATTTTCATGCAGATAGCTGTTTAGATATTTTCATGTTCAAACAGATAGCGGTGTAGGTATTTCCATGTTCATAGAGATAGCGGTGTAGATATTTCCATGTTTATACAGATAGTGGTGATGATGTATGCATGTTTACACAGATAGCGGTGTAGATATTTCCATGTTCATACAGATCGCGGTGTAGATATTTCCATGTTCATCTAGATGGCTGAGGAGACATATCCATGTTCATACAGACGGCGGTGAAGGTATTTCCATGTTCATACAGATAGCGGTGTAGATATTTCCATGTTCAAACCGATAGCGGTGTAGATATTTCCAGGTTCATACAGATAGCGGTGTAGATATTTCCATGTTCATACAGATAGCGGTGTAGATATCTCCATGTTCATACAGATAGAGGGGCTGATATTTCCATGTTCATGCAGATAGCGGTGCTGATATTTCCATGTATATACAGGTAGCGTTGTGGATATTTCCATGTTTATACAGATGGCGGTGTAGATATTTCCATGTTTATACAGATGGCGGTGTAGATATTTCCATGTTTATACAGATAGCGGTGTAGATATCTGCATCTTAATACAGATGGCCGTGTAGATATGTATATGTTCATACAGATGTCGGTGCAGATATTTCCATGTTCATACAGATGGCGGTGTAGATATTTCCATGTTTATAGAGATAGCGGTGTAGTTATTTCCATGTGTAAAGAGATAGCTTTGTAGATATTTCCATGTATATGCAGATATCTGTGTAGATATTTCTATTTTCATGCAGATAGCGGTTTAGATATTTCCATGTTCAAACAGATTGCGGTGTAGATATTTCCATGTTTATACAGATAGCGGTGTAGATATTTCCATGTTTATATAGATAGCGGTGAAGATGTATGCATGTTTACACAGATAGCGGTGTAGATATTTCCATGTTCATACAGATCGCGGTGTAGATATTTCCATGTTCATCCAGATGGCTGTGTAGACATATCCATGTTCATACAGATGTCAGTGAAGATATTTCCATGTTTATACAGATAGCGGTGTAGATATTTCCATGTTCATACAGATAGCGGTGTAGATATTTCCATGTTCATACAGATGGCTGTGTATATATATCCACGTTCATACAGATGGCGGTGAAGATATTTCCATGTTCATGCCGATAGCGGTGCTGATATTTCCGTGTTTATACAGGTAGCGGTGTAGATATTTCCATGTTTATACAGATAGCTGTGTAGATATTTCCATGTTTATACAGATAGCAGTGTAGATATTTCCATGTTTATTCAGATAGCGGTTTAGATATCTCCATCTTAATACAGATGGCGGTGTAGATATTTATAAGTTCATACAGATGGCGGTGCAGATATTTCCATGTTCATACAGATGGCGGTGTAGATATTTCCATATTCATACAGATAGCGGTGTAGTTATTTAAATGTGTAAAGGAATAGCTGTGTAGATATTTCCTTTTATATGCAGATAGCTGTGCAGATATTTCCATTTTCTTGCAGATTGCGTTTTAGATATTTCCATGTTCAAACAGATAGCGATGTAGATATTTCCATGTTCATACAGATAGCGGTGTAGATATTTCCATGTTTATACAGATAGCGGTGAAGATGTATGCATGTTTACACAGATAGCAGTGTAGATATTTCCATGTTCATACAGATAGCGGTGTAGATATTTCCATGTTCATCCAGATGGCTGTGTAGATATATCCATGTTCATACAGATAGCGGTGTAGATATTTCCATGTTCATACAGATAGTGGTGTAGATATTTCCATGTTCATACAGATAGCGGTGTAGCTGTTTCCATGTTCATACAGATAGCGGTGTAGCTGTTTCCATGTTCATACAGATAGCGGTGTAGCTGTTTCCATGTTCATACAGATAGCGGTGTAGATATTTCCATGTTCATACAGATAGCGGTGTAGATATTTCCATGTTCATACAGATAGCGGTGGTGCTATTTCCATGTTTATACAGGTAGCGGTGTAGATAATTCCATGTTCATACAGATAGCGGTGTAGCTATTTCCATGTTGATACAGATAGCGGTGTAGATATTTCCATGTTCATTCAGATGGCTGTGTAGATATATCCATGTTCATACAGATGGCGGTGAAGATATTTCCCTGTTCGTACAGATAGAGGGGCTGATATTTCCGTGTTCACACAGATAGCGGTGCTGATATTTCCATGTTTATACAGGTAGCGGTGTAGATATTTCCATGTTTATACAGGTAGCGTTGTAGATATTTCCATGTTTATACAGATAGCGGTGTAGGTATTTCCATGTTTATACAGACAGCGGTGTAGATATTTCTATCTTAATACAGATGGCCGTGTAGTTATTTATATGTTCATAAAGATGGCGGTGCAGATATTTCCATGTTCATACAGATGGCGGGGTAGATATTTCCATGTTCATATAGATAGCGGTGTAGTTATTTCCATGTGTAAAGAGATAGATGTGTAGTTATTTCCATGTATATGCAGATAGCTCTGTAGATATTTCCATTTTCATGCAGATAGCTGTTTAGATATTTTCATGTTCAAACAGATAGCGGTGTAGATATTTCCATGTTCATAGAGATAGCGGTGTAGATATTTCCATGTTTATACAGATAGTGGTGATGATGTATGCATGTTTACGCAGATAGCGGTGTAGATATTTCCATGTTCATACAGATCGCGGTGTAGATATTTCCATGTTCATCTAGATGGCTGAGGAGACATATCCATGTTCATACAGACGGCGGTGAAGGTATTTCCATGTTCATACAGATAGCGGTGTAGATATTTCCATGTTCAAACCGATAGCGGTGTAGATATTTCCAGGTTCATACAGATAGCGGTGTAGATATTTCCACGTTCATACAGATAGTGGTGTAGATATTTCCATGTTCATACAGATAGCGGTGTAGATATTTTCATGTTCATAGAGATAGCGGTGCTGATATTTCCATGTTTATACAGGTAGCGGTGTAGATATTTCCATGTTTATACAGATAGCGGTTTAGATATTTCCTTCTTAATACAGATGGCGGTGTAGATATTTATATGTTCATACAGATGGCGGTGCAGATACTTCCATGTTCATGCAGATGGCGGGGTAGATATTTCCATGTTTATAGATATAGCGGTGTAGTTATTTCCATGTGTAAAGAGATAGCTGTGTAGATATTTCCATGTATATTCAGATAGCAGTGTAGATATTTCCACTTTCATGCAGATAGCGGTGTAGATATTTACATGTTCAAACAGATAGCGGTGTAGATATTTCCATGTTCATCCAGATGGCTGTGTAGATATATCCAAGTTCATAGAGATAGAGGTGTAGATATTTCCATGTTCATACAGGTAGTGGTGTAGATATTTCCATGTTCGTACAGATAGCGGTGAAGCTATTTCCATGTTCATACAGATAGCTGTGTAGATATTTCCATGTTCATAGAGATAGCGGTGTAGGTATTTCCATGTTCATACAGATAGCGGTGTAGATATTAACATGCTTATACAGATTGCGGTGAAGATGTATGCATGTTTGCACAGATAGCGGTGTAGATATTTCCATGTTCATGCAGATAGCGGTGTAGATATTTCCATGTTCATTCAGATGGCAGTGTAGATATTTCCATGTTCATACAGATAGCGGTGCTGATATTTCCATGTTTATACAGGTAGCGGTGTATATATTTCCATGTTTATACAGATAGCGGTGAAGATATGTCCATGTTTATACAGATAGCTGTGTAGATATTTCCAAGTTTATACAGATTGCGGTGAAGTTATCTCCATCTTAATACAGATGGCGGTGTAGATATTTATATGTTCATCCAGATGGCGGTGCAGATATTTCCATGTTCATACAGATGGCGGTGTAGATATTTCCATCTTTATAGAGATAGCGGTGTAGTTATTTCCATGTGTAAAGAGATAGCTTTGTAGATATTTCCATGTATATGCAGATAGCTGTGTAGATATTTCCATTTTCATGCAGATAGCGGTGTAGATATTTCCATGTTCAAACAGATAGCAGTGTAGATATTTCCATGTTCATACAGATAGCGGTGTAGATATTTCCATGTTTATACAGATAGCGGTGAAGATGTATGCATGTTTACACAGATAGCGGTGTAGATATTTCCGTGTTCATACAGATAGCTGTGTAGATATTTCCATGTTCATCCAGATGGCTGTGTAGACATATCCATGTTCATACAAATGGCGGTGAAGGTATTTCCATGTTCATACAGATAGCGGTGTAGGTATTTCCATGTTCATACAGATAGCGGTGTAGATATTTCCATGTTCATACAGATAGCGGTGAAGATATTTCCATGTTCAAACAGATAGCGGTGTAGATATTTCCATGTTCATACAGATAGCGGTGCTGATATTTCCATGTTTATACAGGTAGTGGTGTAGATATTTCCATGTTTATACAGATAGCGGTGTAGATATTTCCATGTTTATACAGATAGCGGTGTAGATATCTCCTTCTTAATACAGATGTCGGAGTAGATATTTATATGTACATACAGAAGGCGGTGCAGATATTTCCATGTTCATACAGATAGCGGTGTAGCTATTTCCATGTTCATACCGATAGCTGCGTAGATATTTCCATGTTCATCCAGATGGCTGTGTAGACATATCCTTGTTCATACAGATGGCGGTGAAGATAATTTCATGTTCATACAGATAGCGGTGTAGATATTTCCATGTTCATACAGAGTGTGGTGTAGATATTTCCATATTCATACAGATAGAGGGGCTGATATTTCCATGTTCATACAGATAGCGGTGCTGATATTTCCATGTTTTTACAGGTAGCGGTGTAGATATTTCCATGTTTATACAGATAGCGGTGTAGATATCTCCATCTTAATACAGATGGCGGTGTAGATATTTATATGTTCATACAGATGGCCGTGCAGATATTTCCATGTTCATACAGATAGCGGTGTAGTTATTTCCATGTGTAAAGAGATAGCTGTGTAGATACTTCTATGTATATGCAGATAGTTGTGTAGATATTTCCATTTTCATGCAGATAGCGGTTAAGATATTTCCATGTTCAAACAGATAGCGGTGTAGATATTTCCATGTTCATACAGATAGCGGTGTAGATATTTCCATGTTTATACAGATAGCGGTGAAGATGTATGCATGTTTACACAGATTGCGGTGTAGATATTTCCGTTTTCATACAGATAGCGGTGTAGATATTTCCATGTTCATACAGATAGCGGTGTAGATATTTCCATGTTTATGCAGATAGCGGTGAAGATGTATGCATGTTTACACAGATAGCGATGTAGATATTTCCATGTTCATACAGATAGCGGTGTAGATATTTCCATGTTCATACAGATAGCGGTGTAGATATTTCCATGTTCATACAGATAGCGGTGTAGATATTTCCATGTTCATACAGATAGCGGTGTAGATATTTCCATGTTCATACAGATAGTCTTGTAGACATTTCCATGTTCATACAGATAGTGGTGTAGATATTTCCATGTTCATACAGATAGCGGTGTAGATATTTCCATGTTCGTACAGATAGCGGTGTAGATATTTCCATCTTCATAGAGATAGCGGTGTACATATTTCCATGCTCATACAGATAACATTGCTGATATTTCCAAGTTTATACAGATAGCGGTGTAGATATTTCCATGTTTATACATATAGCGGTGTAGATATTTCCAAGTTTATACAGATAGCCGTGTAGATATCTCCATCTTTATATAGATGGGAGTGTAGATATTTATATCTTCATACAGATGGCGGTGCAGATATTTCCATGTTCATACAGATGGCAGTGTAGATATTTGCATGTTTATATAGATAGCGCTGTAGTTATTTCCATGTGTAAAGAGATAGCTTTGTAGATATTTCCATGTATATGCAGATCGCTGTGTAGATATTTCCATTTTCATGCAGATAGCGGTGTAGATATTTCCATGTTCAAACAGATAGCGGTGTAGATATTTCCATGTTCATGCAGATAGCAGTGTAGATATTTCCATGTTTATACAGATAGCGGTGAAGATGTATGCATGTTTACACAGATAGCGGTGTATATATTTCCATGTTCATACAGATAGCGGTGTAGATACTTCCATGCTCCTCCAGATGGCTGTGTAGATATATCCATGTTCATACAGATGGCGGTGAAGATATTTACATGTTCATTCAGATAGCGGTGTAGTTATTTCCATGTGTAAAGAGATAGCTGTGTAGATATTTCCATGTATATGCAGATAGCTGTGTAGATATTTCCATTTTCATGCAGATAGAGGTTTAGATATTTCCATGTTCAAACAGATAGCGGTGTAGATATTTCCATGTTCATAGAGATAGCGGTGTAGATATTTCCATGTTCATACATATAGCGGTGTAGATATTTCCATGTTCATACAGATGGCTGTGTAGATATATCCATGTTCATACTGATGGCGGTGAAGATATTTCCATGTTCATACAGATAGCGGTGTTGATATTTCCATGTCCATACAGATAGCGGTGCAGATACTTCCATGTTCATACTGATAGCTGTGCTGATATTTCCATGTTTATACAGATAGCGGTGTAGATATTTCCATGTTTAAACAGATAGCGGTGTAGATATTTCCATGTTTATACAGATAGCGGTGTAGCTATATCCATGTTCATACAGATAGCGGTGTAGTATTTCCATGTTCATACAGATAGCGGTGTAGATATTTCCATGTTCATACAGATAGCGGTGTATGTATTTCCATGTTCATACAGATAGTGGTGTAGATATTTCCATGTTCATCCAGGAGGCAGTGTCGATATATCCATGTTCATACAGATGGCGGTGAAGATATTTCCATGTTCATACAGATAGCGGTGTAGTTATTTCCATGTGTAAAGAGATAGCTGTGTAGATATTTAAATGTATGTGCAGATAGCGGTGTAGATATTTCCATTTTCGTGCTGATAGCAGTTTAGATATTTCCATGTTCAAACAGATAGCGGTGTAGATATTTCCATGTTCATACAGATAGCGGTGTAGATATTTCCATGCTTATGCAGATTGCGGTGAAGATGTATGCATGTTTACACAAATAGCGGTGTAGATATTTCCATCTTCATGCAGATAGCGGTGTAGATATTTCCATGTTCATCCAGGTGGCTGTGTAGATATATCCATGTTCATACAGATACCGGTGTAGATATTTCCATGTTCATTCAGATAGTGGTGTAGATATTTCCATGTTCATAGAGATAGCGGTGTAGATATTTCCATGTTCATACAGATGGCGGTGTAGGTATTTCCATGTTTATACAGATAGCGGTGTAGATATTTCCATGTTTGTACAGATAGCGGTGTAGATATCTCCATCTTAATACAGATTGCGGTGTAGATATTTATATGTTCATACAGATGGCTGTGCAGATATTTCCATGTTCAAACAGATGGCGGTGTAGATATTTCCATGTTCAAACAGATAGCGGTGTAGTTATTTCCATGTGTAAAGAGATAGCTGTGTAGATATTTCCATGTATATGCAGATAGCAGTGTAGACATTTCCATTTTCATGCAGATAGCGGTGTAGATATTTCCATGTTCAAACAGACAGCGGTGTAGATATTTCCATGTTCATACAGATAGCGTTGTATATATTTCCATGTTCATACAGATAGCGGTGTAGATATTTCCATGTTCATACAGATAGCGGTGTAGATATCTCCATGTTCATACAGATAGAGGGGCTGATATTTCCATGTTCATGCAGATAGCGGTGCTGATATTTCCATGTTTATACTGGTAGCTTTGTAGATATTTCCATGTTTATACAGATAGCGGTGTAGATATTTCCATGTTTATACAGATGGCGGTGTAGGTATTTCCATGTTTATACCGATAGCGGTGTAGATATCTGCATCTTAATACAGATGGCCGTGTAGATATGTATATGTTCATACAGATGTCGGTGCAGATATTTCCATGTTCATACAGATGGCGGTGTAATTATTTCCATGTTCATACAGATAGCGGTGTAGTTATTTCCATGTGTAAAGAGATTGCTGTGTAGATATTTCCATGTTTATGCAGATAGCTGTGTAGATATTTCCATTTTCTGCAGATAGCGGCATAGATATTTCCATGTTCAAACAGATAGCGGTGTAGATATATCCATGTTCATACAGATAGCGGTGTAGATATTTCCATGTTCATTCAGATAGTGGTGTAGATATTTCCATGTTCATACAGATAGCGGTGTAGCTATTTCCATGTTCATACAGATAGCGGTGTAGATATTTCCATGTTCATAGAGATAGCGGTGTAGATATTTCCATGTTCATACAGATAGCGGTGCTGATATTTCCATGTTTATACAGGTAGCGGTGTAGTTATTTCCATGTTTATTCAGATAGCGGTGTAGATATTTCCATGTTTATACAGATAGCGGTGTAGATATTTCCTAGTTTATACAGATAGCGGTGAAGATATCTCCATATTAATACAGATGGCGGTGTAGCTATTTATATGTTCATACAGATGGCGGTGCAGATATTTCCATGTTCATACAGATGGCGGTGTAGATATTTCCATGTTTATAGAGATAGCGGTGTAGTTATTTCCATGTGTAAAGAGATAGCTGTGTAGATATTTAAATGTATATGCTTATAGCGGTGTAGATATTTCCATTTTCATGCTGATAGCAGTTTAGATATTTCCATGTTCAAACAGATAGCGGTGTAGATATTTCCATGTTCATACAGATGGCGGTGTTGATATTTCCAACTTTATACAGATAGCGGTGTAGATATTTCCATGTTTGTACAGATAGCGGTGTAGATATCTCCATCTTAATACAGATTGCGGTGTAGATATTTATATGTTCATACAGATGGCTGTGCAGACATTTCCATGTTCAAACAGATGGCGGTGTAGATATTTCCATGTTCAAACAGATAGCGGTGTAGTTATTTCCATGTGTAAAGAGATAGCTGTGTAGATATTTCCATGTATATGCAGATAGCAGTGTAGACATTTCCATTTTCATGCAGATAGCGGTTTAGATATTTCCATGTTCAAACAGATAGCGGTGTAGATATTTCCATGTTCATACAGATAGCGGTGTAGATATTTCCATGTTCATACAGATAGCGGTGTAGATATTTCCATGTTCATACAGATAGCGGTGTAGATATCTCCATGTTCATACAGATAGAGGGGCTGATATTTCCATGTTCATGCAGATAGCGGTGCTGATATTTCCATGTATATACAGGTAGCGTTGTAGATATTTCCATGTTTATACAGATGGCGGTGTAGATATTTCCATGTTTATACAGATGGCGGTGTAGATATTTCCATGTTTATACAGATAGCGGTGTAGATATCTGCATTTTAATACAGATGGCCGTGTAGATATGTATATGTTCATACAGATGTCGGTGCAGATATTTCCATGTTCATACAGATGGCGGTGTAGATATTTCCATGTTTATAGAGATAGCGGTGTAGTTATTTCCATGTGTAAAGAGATAGCTTTGTAGATATTTCCATGTATATGCAGATATCTGTGTAGATATTTCTATTTTCATGCAGATAGCGGTTTAGATATTTCCATGTTCAAACAGATTGCGGTGTAGATATTTCCATGTTTATACAGATAGCGGTGTAGATATTTCCATGTTTATATAGATAGCGGTGAAGATGTATGCATGTTAACACAGATAGCGGTGTAGATATTTCCATGTTCATACAGATCGCGGTGTAGATATTTCCATGTTCATCCAGATGGCTGTGTAGACATATCCATGTTCATACAGATGTCAGTGAAGATATTTCCATGTTTATACAGATAGCGGTGTAGATATTTCCATGTTCATACAGATAGCGGTGTAGATATTTCCATGTTCATACAGATGGCTGTGTATATATATCCATGTTCATACAGATGGCGGTGAAGATATTTCCATGTTCATGCCGATAGCGGTGCTGATATTTCCATGTTTATACAGGTAGCGGTGTAGATATTTCCATGTTTATACAGATAGCTGTGTAGATATTTCCATGTTTATACAGATAGCAGTGTAGATATTTCCATGTTTATTCAGATAGCGGTTTAGATATCTCCATCTTAATACAGATGGCGGTGTAGATATTTATAAGTTCATACAGATGGCGGTGCAGATATTTCCATGTTCATACAGATGGCGGTGTAGATATTTCCATATTCATACAGATAGCGGTGTAGTTATTTAAATGTGTAAAGGAATAGCTGTGTAGATATTTCCTTTTATATGCAGATAGCTGTGCAGATATTTCCATTTTCATGCAGATTGCGTTTTAGATATTTCCATGTTCAAACAGATAGCGATGTAGATATTTCCATGTTCATACAGATAGCGGTGTAGATATTTCCATGTTTATACAGATAGCGGTGAAGATGTATGCATGTTTACACAGATAGCAGTGTAGATATTTCCATGTTCATACAGATAGCGGTGTAGATATTTCCATGTTCATCCAGATGGCTGTGTAGATATATCCATGTTCATACAGATAGCGGTGTAGATATTTCCATGTTCATACAGATAGTGGTGTAGATATTTCCATGTTCATACAGATAGCGGTGTAGCTGTTTCCATGTTCATACAGATAGCGGTGTAGATATTTCCATGTTCATACAGATAGCGGTGTAGATATTTCCATGTTCATACAGATAGCGGTGGTGCTATTTCCATGTTTATACAGGTAGCGGTGTAGATAATTCCATGTTCATACAGATAGCGGTGTAGCTATTTCCATGTTGATACAGATAGCGGTGTAGATATTTCCATGTTCATTCAGATGGCTGTGTAGATATATCCATGTTCATACAGATGGCGGTGAAGATATTTCCGTGTTCGTACAGATAGAGGGGCTGATATTTCCGTGTTCACACAGATAGCGGTGCTGATATTTCCATGTTTATACAGGTAGCGGTGTAGATATTTCCATGTTTATACAGGTAGCGTTGTAGATATTTCCATGTTTATACAGATAGCGGTGTAGGTATTTCCATGTTTATACAGACAGCGGTGAAGATATTTCTATCTTAATACAGATGGCCGTGTAGTTATTTATATGTTCATAAAGATGGCGGTGCAGATATTTCCATGTTCATACAGATGGCGGGGTAGATATTTCCATGTTCATATAGATAGCGGTGTAGTTATTTCCATGTGTAAAGAGATAGATGTGTAGTTATTTCCATGTATATGCAGATAGCTCTGTAGATATTTCCATTTTCATGCAGATAGCTGTTTAGATATTTTCATGTTCAAACAGATAGCGGTGTAGGTATTTCCATGTTCATAGAGATAGCGGTGTAGATATTTCCATGTTTATACAGATAGTGGTGATGATGTATGCATGTTTACACAGATAGCGGTGTAGATATTTCCATGTTCATACAGATCGCGGTGTAGATATTTCCATGTTCATCTAGATGGCTGAGGAGACATATCCATGTTCATACAGACGGCGGTGAAGGTATTTCCATGTTCATACAGATAGCGGTGTAGATATTTCCATGTTCAAACCGATAGCGGTGTAGATATTTCCAGGTTCATACAGATAGCGGTGTAGATATTTCCATGTTCATACAGATAGCGGTGTAGATATCTCCATGTTCATACAGATAGAGGGGCTGATATTTCCATGTTCATGCAGATAGCGGTGCTGATATTTCCATGTATATACAGGTAGCGTTGTGGATATTTCCATGTTTATACAGATGGCGGTGTAGATATTTCCATGTTTATACAGATGGCGGTGTAGATATTTCCATGTTTATACAGATAGCGGTGTAGATATCTGCATCTTAATACAGATGGCCGTGTAGATATGTATATGTTCATACAGATGTCGGTGCAGATATTTCCATGTTCATACAGATGGCGGTGTAGATATTTCCATGTTTATAGAGATAGCGGTGTAGTTATTTCCATGTGTAAAGAGATAGCTTTGTAGATATTTCCATGTATATGCAGATATCTGTGTAGATATTTCTATTTTCATGCAGATAGCGGTTTAGATATTTCCATGTTCAAACAGATTGCGGTGTAGATATTTCCATGTTTATACAGATAGCGGTGTAGATATTTCCATGTTTATATAGATAGCGGTGAAGATGTATGCATGTTTACACAGATAGCGGTGTAGATATTTCCATGTTCATACAGATCGCGGTGTAGATATTTCCATGTTCATCCAGATGGCTGTGTAGACATATCCATGTTCATACAGATGTCAGTGAAGATATTTCCATGTTTATACAGATAGCGGTGTAGATATTTCCATGTTCATACAGATAGCGGTGTAGATATTTCCATGTTCATACAGATGGCTGTGTATATATATCCACGTTCATACAGATGGCGGTGAAGATATTTCCATGTTCATGCCGATAGCGGTGCTGATATTTCCATGTTTATACAGGTAGCGGTGTAGATATTTCCATGTTTATACAGATAGCTGTGTAGATATTTCCATGTTTATACAGATAGCAGTGTAGATATTTCCATGTTTATTCAGATAGCGGTTTAGATATCTCCATCTTAATACAGATGGCGGTGTAGATATTTATAAGTTCATACAGATGGCGGTGCAGATATTTCCATGTTCATACAGATGGCGGTGTAGATATTTCCATATTCATACAGATAGCGGTGTAGTTATTTAAATGTGTAAAGGAATAGCTGTGTAGATATTTCCTTTTATATGCAGATAGCTGTGCAGATATTTCCATTTTCTTGCAGATTGCGTTTTAGATATTTCCATGTTCAAACAGATAGCGATGTAGATATTTCCATGTTCATACAGATAGCGGTGTAGATATTTCCATGTTTATACAGATAGCGGTGAAGATGTATGCATGTTTACACAGATAGCAGTGTAGATATTTCCATGTTCATACAGATAGCGGTGTAGATATTTCCATGTTCATCCAGATGGCTGTGTAGATATATCCATGTTCATACAGATAGCGGTGTAGATATTTCCATGTTCATACAGATAGTGGTGTAGATATTTCCATGTTCATACAGATAGCGGTGTAGCTGTTTCCATGTTCATACAGATAGCGGTGTAGCTGTTTCCATGTTCATACAGATAGCGGTGTAGCTGTTTCCATGTTCATACAGATAGCGGTGTAGATATTTCCATGTTCATACAGATAGCGGTGTAGATATTTCCATGTTCATACAGATAGCGGTGGTGCTATTTCCATGTTTATACAGGTAGCGGTGTAGATAATTCCATGTTCATACAGATAGCGGTGTAGCTATTTCCATGTTGATACAGATAGCGGTGTAGATATTTCCATGTTCATTCAGATGGCTGTGTAGATATATCCATGTTCATACAGATGGCGGTGAAGATATTTCCGTGTTCGTACAGATAGAGGGGCTGATATTTCCGTGTTCACACAGATAGCGGTGCTGATATTTCCATGTTTATTCAGGTAGCGGTGTAGATATTTCCATGTTTATACAGGTAGCGTTGTAGATATTTCCATGTTTATACAGATAGCGGTGTAGGTATTTCCATGTTTATACAGACAGCGGTGTAGATATTTCTATCTTAATACAGATGGCCGTGTAGTTATTTATATGTTCATAAAGATGGCGGTGCAGATATTTCCATGTTCATACAGATGGCGGGGTAGATATTTCCATGTTCATATAGATAGCGGTGTAGTTATTTCCATGTGTAAAGAGATAGATGTGTAGTTATTTCCATGTATATGCAGATAGCTCTGTAGATATTTCCATTTTCATGCAGATAGCTGTTTAGATATTTTCATGTTCAAACAGATAGCGGTGTAGATATTTCCATGTTCATAGAGATAGCGGTGTAGATATTTCCATGTTTATACAGATAGTGGTGATGATGTATGCATGTTTACGCAGATAGCGGTGTAGATATTTCCATGTTCATACAGATCGCGGTGTAGATATTTCCATGTTCATCTAGATGGCTGAGGAGACATATCCATGTTCATACAGACGGCGGTGAAGGTATTTCCATGTTCATACAGATAGCGGTGTAGATATTTCCATGTTCAAACCGATAGCGGTGTAGATATTTCCAGGTTCATACAGATAGCGGTGTAGATATTTCCACGTTCATACAGATAGTGGTGTAGATATTTCCATGTTCATACAGATAGCGGTGTAGATATTTTCATGTTCATAGAGATAGCGGTGCTGATATTTCCATGTTTATACAGGTAGCGGTGTAGATATTTCCATGTTTATACAGATAGCGGTTTAGATATTTCCTTCTTAATACAGATGGCGGTGTAGATATTTATATGTTCATACAGATGGCGGTGCAGATACTTCCATGTTCATGCAGATGGCGGGGTAGATATTTCCATGTTTATAGATATAGCGGTGTAGTTATTTCCATGTGTAAAGAGATAGCTGTGTAGATATTTCCATGTATATTCAGATAGCAGTGTAGATATTTCCACTTTCATGCAGATAGCGGTGTAGATATTTACATGTTCAAACAGATAGCGGTGTAGATATTTCCATGTTCATCCAGATGGCTGTGTAGATATATCCAAGTTCATAGAGATAGAGGTGTATATATTTCCATGTTCATACAGGTAGTGGTGTAGATATTTCCATGTTCGTACAGATAGCGGTGAAGCTATTTCCATGTTCATACAGATAGAGGTGTAGATATTTCCATGTTCATAGAGATAGCGGTGTAGGTATTTCCATGTTCATACAGATAGCGGTGTAGATATTAACATGCTTATACAGATTGCGGTGAAGATGTATGCATGTTTGCACAGACAGCGGTGTAGATATTTCCATGTTCATGCAGATAGCGGTGTAGATATTTCCATGTTCATTCAGATGGCGGTGTAGATATTTCCATGTTCATACAGATAGCGTTGTAGCTATTTCCATGTTCATACAGATAGCGGCGTAGATATTTCCATGTTCATTGAGATAGCGGTGTAGATATTTCCATGTTCATACAGATAGCGGTGCTGATATTTCCATGTTTATACAGGTAGCGGTGTAGATATTTCCATGTTCATACAGATAGCGGTGCTGATATTTCCATGTTTATACAGGTAGTGGTGTAGATATTTCCATGTTTATACAGATAGCGGTGTAGATATTTCCATGTTTATACAGATAGCGGTGTAGATATTTCCATGTTTATACAGATAGCAGCATAGATATCTCCATCTTAATACAGATGGTGGTGTAGATATTTATATGTTCATACAGATGGCGGTGAAGATATTTCCATGTTCATGCCGATAGCGGTGCTATTTCCATGTTTATACAGGTAGCGGTGTAGATATTTCCATGTTTATACAGATAGCTGTGTAGATATTTCCATGTTTATACAGATAGCAGTGTAGATATTTCCATGTTCATTCAGATAGCGGTTTAGATATCTCCATCTTAATACAGATGGCGGTGTAGATATTTATAAGTTCATACAGATGGCGGTGCAGATATTTCCATGTTCATACAGATGGCGGTGTAGATATTTCCATATTCATACAGATAGCGGTGTAGTTATTTAAATGTGTAAAGGAATAGCTGTGTAGATATTTCCTTTTATATGCAGATAGCTGTGCAGATATTTCCATTTTCATGCAGATTGCGTTTTAGATATTTCCATGTTCAAACAGATAGCGATGTAGATATTTCCATGTTCATACAGATAGCGGTGAAGATATTTCCATGTTTATACAGATAGCGGTGAAGATGTATGCATGTTTACACAGATAGCAGTGTAGATATTTCCATGTTCATACAGATAGCGGTGTAGATATTTCCATGTTCATCCAGATGGCTGTGTAGATATATCCATGTTCATACAGATAGCGGTGTAGATATTTCCATGTTCATACAGATAGTGGTGTAGATATTTCCATGTTCATACAGATAGCGGTGTAGCTGTTTCCATGTTCATACAGATAGCGGTGTAGCTGTTTCCATGTTCATACAGATAGCGGTGTAGCTGTTTCCATGTTCATACAGATAGCGGTGTAGATATTTCCATGTTCATACAGATAGCGGTGTAGATATTTCCATGTTCATACAGATAGCGGTGGTGCTATTTCCATGTTTATACAGGTAGCGGTGTAGATAATTCCATGTTCATACAGATAGCGGTGTAGCTATTTCCATGTTGATACAGATAGCGGTGTAGATATTTCCATGTTCATTCAGATGGCTGTGTAGATATATCCATGTTCATACAGATGGCGGTGAAGGTATTTCCGTGTTCGTACAGATAGAGGGGCTGATATTTCCGTGTTCACACAGATAGCGGTGCTGATATTTCCATGTTTATACAGGTAGCGGTGTAGATATTTCCATGTTTATACAGGTAGCGTTGTAGATATTTCCATGTTTATACAGATAGCGGTGTAGGTATTTCCATGTTTATACAGACAGCGGTGTAGATATTTCTATCTTAATACAGATGGCCGTGTAGTTATTTATATGTTCATAAAGATGGCGGTGCAGATATTTCCATGTTCATACAGATGGCGCGGTAGATATTTCCATGTTCATATAGATAGCGGTGTAGTTATTTCCATGTGTAAAGAGACAGATGTGTAGTTATTTCCATGTATATGCAGATAGCTCTGTAGATATTTCCATTTTCATGCAGATAGCTGTTTAGATATTTTCATGTTCAAACAGATAGCGGTGTAGATATTTCCATGTTCATAGAGATAGCGGTGTAGATATTTCCATGTTTATACAGATAGTGGTGATGATGTATGCATGTTTACGCAGATAGCGGTGTAGATATTTCCATGTTCATACAGATCGCGGTGTAGATATTTCCATGTTCATCTAGATGGCTGAGGAGACATATCCATGTTCATACAGACGGCGGTGAAGGTATTTCCATGTTCATACAGATAGCGGTGTAGATATTTCCATGTTCAAACCGATAGCGGTGTAGATATTTCCAGGTTCATACAGATAGCGGTGTAGATATTTCCACGTTCATACAGATAGTGGTGTAGATATTTCCATGTTCATACAGATAGCGGTGTAGATATTTTCATGTTCATAGAGATAGCGGTGCTGATATTTCCATGTTTATACAGGTAGCGGTGTAGATATTTCCATGTTTATACAGATAGCGGTTTAGATATTTCCTTCTTAATACAGATGGCGGTGTAGATATTTATATGTTCATACAGATGGCGGTGCAGATACTTCCATGTTCATGCAGATGGCGGGGTAGATATTTCCATGTTTATAGATATAGCGGTGTAGTTATTTCCATGTGTAAAGAGATAGCTGTGTAGATATTTCCATGTATATTCAGATAGCAGTGTAGATATTTCCACTTTCATGCAGATAGCGGTGTAGATATTTACATGTTCAAACAGATAGCGGTGTAGATATTTCCATGTTCATCCAGATGGCTGTGTAGATATATCCAAGTTCATAGAGATAGAGGTGTAGATATTTCCATGTTCATACAGGTAGTGGTGTAGATATTTCCATGTTCGTACAGATAGCGGTGAAGCTATTTCCAAGTTCATACAGATAGAGGTGTAGATATTTCCATGTTCATAGAGATAGCGGTGTAGGTATTTCCATGTTCATACAGATAGCGGTGTAGATATTAACATGCTTATACAGATTGCGGTGAAGATGTATGCATGTTTGCACAGATAGCGGTGTAGATATTTCCATGTTCATGCAGATAGCGGTGTAGATATTTCCATGTTCATTCAGATGGCGGTGTAGATATTTCCATGTTCATACAGATAGCGTTGTAGCTATTTCCATGTTCATACAGATAGCGGCGTAGATATTTCCATGTTCATTGAGATAGCGGTGTAGATATTTCCATGTTCATACAGATAGCGGTGCTGATATTTCCATGTTTATACAGGTAGCGGTGTAGATATTTCCATGTTCATACAGATAGCGGTGCTGATATTTCCATGTTTATACAGGTAGTGGTGTAGATATTTCCATGTTTATACAGATAGCGGTGTAGATATTTCCATGATTATACAGATAGCGGTGTAGATATTTCCATGTTTATACAGATAGCAGCATAGATATCTCCATCTTAATACAGATGGTGGTGTAGATATTTATATGTTCATACAGATGGCGGTGCAGATATTTCCATGTTCATACAGATGGCGGTGTAGATATTTCCATGTTCATACAGATATCGGTGTAGTTATTTCCATGTGTAAAGAGATAGCTGTGTAGAAGTTTAAATGTATATGCAGATAGCAGTGTAGATATTTCCATTTTCATGCAGATAGCGGTGTAGATATTTCCATGTTCAAACAAATAGCGGTGTAGATATTTCCATGTTCATACAGATAGCGGTGTAGATATTTCCATGTTTATACAGATAGCTGTGTAGATATTTCCATGTTCATACAGATAGCGGTGTAGATATTTCCAATGTCATACAGATAGTGGTGCTGATATTTCCATGTTTATACAGGCAGCGGTGTAGATATTTCCATGTTTATACAGATAGCGGTTTAGATATTTCCTTCTTAATACAGCTGGCGGTGTAGATATTTATATGTTCATAGAGATGGCGGTGCAGATATTTCCATGTTCATACAGATGGCGGTGTAGATATTTCCATGTTCATACAGATAGCGGTGTAGTTATTTCCATGTGTAAAGAGATAGCTGTGTAGATATTTAAATGTATATGCAGATAGCAGTGTAGATATTTCCATTTTCATGCAGATGGCAGTGTAGATATTTCCATGTTCAAACAGATAGCGGTGTAGATATTTCCTTGTTCATGCAGATAGCGGTGTAGATATTTCCATGTTTACACAGATAGCGGTGTAGATATTTCCATGTTCATACAGATAGCGGTGCTGATATTTCCATGTTTATACAGGCAGCGGTGTAGATATTTCCATGTTTATACAGATAGCGGTTTAGATATTTCCTTCTTAATACAGCTGGCGGTGTAGATATTTATATGTTCATACAGATGGCGGTGCAGATACTTCCATGTTCATACAGATGGCGGTGTAGATATTTCCATGTTTATAGATATAGCGGTGTAGTTATTTCCATGTGTAAAGAGATAGCTGTGTAAATATTTCCATGTATATGCAGATAGCTGTGTAGATATTTCCACTTTCATTCAGATAGCTGTGTAAATATTTACATGTTCAAACAGATAGCGGTGTAGATATTTCCATGTTCATCCAGATGGCTGTTTAGATATATCCAAGTTCATAGAGATAGAGGTGTAGATATTTCCATGTTCATACAGGTAGTGGTGTAGATATTTCCATGTTCATACAGATAGCGGTGTAGCTATTTCCATGTTCATACAGATAGCAGTGTAGATATTTCCATGTTCATAGAGATAGCGGAGTAGATATTTCCATGTTCATACAGATAGCGGTGCTGATATTTAAATGTTTATACAGGTAGCGGTGTAGAGATTTCCATGTTCATACAGATAGCGGTGTAGATATTTCCATGTTTATACATATAGCGGTGTAGATATTTCCAAGTTTATACAGATAGCGGTGTAGATATCTCCATCTTAATATAGATGGCGGTGTAGATATTTATATGTTCATACAGATGGCGGTGCAGATATTTCCATGTTCATACAGATGGTGGAGTAGATATTTCCATGTTTATAGAGATAGCGCTCTAGTTATTTCCATGTGTAAAGATATAGCTGTGTAGATATTTCCATGTATATGCAGATCGCTGTGTAGATATTTCCATTTTCATGCAGATAGCGGTGTAGATATTTCCATGTTCAAACAGATAGCGGTGTAGATATTTCCATGTTCATGCAGATAGCAGTGCAGATATTTCCATGTTTATACAGATAGCGGTGAAGATGTATGCATGTTTACACAGATAGCGGTGTAGATATTTCCATGTTCATCCAGATAGCGGTGTAGATATTCCCATGTTCATCCAGATGGCTGTGTAGATATATCCATGTTCATACAGATGGCGGTGAAGTTATTTCCATGTTCATACAGAGAGCGGTGTAGTTATTTCCATTTGTAAAGAGATAGCTGTGTAGATATTTCCATGTATATGCAGATAGCTGTGTAGATATTTCCATTTTCATGCAGATAGCGGTTTAGATATTTCCATGTTCTAACTGATAGCGGTGTAGATATTTCCATGTTCATAGAGATACCGGTGTAGATATTTCCATGTTCATACAGATAGACGGGTTATTTCCATGTTCTTACAGATAGCGGTGCTGATATTTCCATGTTTATACAGGTAGCGGTGTAGATATTTCCATGTTTATACAGATAGCAGTGTAGATATTTCCATGTTTATACAGATAGCGGTGTAGATATTTCCATGTTTTTACAGATAGCGGTGTAGATATCTCCATCTTTATACAGATGGCGGAGTAGATATTTATATGTTCATACAGATGGCGGTGCGGATATTTCCATGTTCATACAGATGGCGGTGTAGATATTTCCATGTTCATACAGATAGAGGTGTAGTTATTTCCATGTGTAAAGAGATTGCTGTGTAGATATTTCCATGTATATGCAGATAGCTGTGTAGAGATTTCCATTTTCATGCTGATAGCGGTTTAGATATTTAAATGTTCAGACAGATAGCGGTGTAGATATTTCCATGTTCATACAAATAGCAGTGTAGATATTTCCATGCTTATACAGATTGCGGTGAAGATGTATGCATATTTACACAGATAGCGGTCTAGATATTTCCATGTTCATGCAGATAGCGGTGTAGATATTTCCATGTTCATCCAGATGGCTGTGTAGATATATCCTTGTTCATACAGATGGTGGTGTAGATATTTCCATGTTCATACAGATAGTGGTGTAGATATTTCCATGTTCATTCAGATACCGTTGTAGCAATTTCCATGTTCATGCAGATTGCGGTGTAGATATTTCCATGTTCATAGAGATAGCGGTGTAGATATTTCCATGTTCATACAGATAGCGGTGCTGATATTTCCATGTTTATACAGATAGCAGTGTAGATATTTCCATGTTTACACTGATAGCGGTGTAGATGTATGCATGTTTACACAGATAGCGGTGTGGATATTTCCATGTTCATCCAGAAGGCTGTGTAGATATATCCAAGTTTATACAGATAGCAGTGAAGATACCTCCATCTTAATACAGATGGCGGTGTAGCTATTTATATGTTCATACAGATGGCGGTGCAGATATTTCCATGTTCATACAGATAGCGGTGTAGATATTTACATGTTTATAGAGATAGCGGTGTAGTTATTTCCATGTGTAAAGAAATGGCTTTGTAGATATTTCCATGTATATGCAGATAGCTGTGTAGATATTTCTATTTTCATGCAGATAGCGGTTTAGATATTTCCATGTTCAAACAGATAGCGGTGTAGATATTTCCATGTTCATGCAGATAGCGGTGTAGATATTTCCATGTTTATACAGATAGCGGTGAAGTTGTATGCATGTTTACACAGATAGCGGTGTAGATATTTCCATGTTCATACAGATAGCGGTGTAGATATTCCCATGTTCATCCAGATGGCTGTGTATATATATCCATGTTCATACAGTTGGCGGTGAAGATATTTCCATGTTCATACAGATAGCGGTGTAGATATTTCCATTTGTAAAGAGATAGCTGTGTAGATATTTCAATGTATATGCAGATAGGTGTGTAGATATTTCCATTTTCATGCAGATAGCGGTTTAGATATTTCCATGTTCAAACAGATAGCGGTGTAGATATTTCCATGTTCATAGAGATACCGGTGTAGATATTTCAATGTTCATACAGATAGAGGGGTTATTTCCATGTTCTTACAGATAGCGGTGCTGATATTTCCATGTTTATACAGGTAGCGGTGTAGATATTTCCATGTTTATACAGATAGCAGTGTAGATATTTCCATGTTTATACAGATAGCGGTGTAGATATTTCCATGTTTTTACAGATAGCGGTGAAGTTGTATGCATGTTTACACAGATAGCGGTGTAGATATTTCCATGTTCATACAGATAGCGGTGTAGATATTTCCATGTTCATACAGATGGCGGTGTAGATATTTCCATGTTCATACAGATAGCGGTGTAGTTATTTCCATGTGTAAAGAGATTGCTGTGTAGATATTTCCATTTTCATGCTGATAGCGGTTTAGATATTTCCATGTTCAAACAGATAGCGGTGTAGATATTTCCATGTTCATAAAGATAGCGGTGTAGATATTTTCATGCTTATACAGATTGCAGTGAAGAAGTATGCATGTTTACACTGATAGCGGAGTTGATATTTCCATGTTCATGTAGATAGCGGTGTAGACATATCCATGTTCATACAGATAGCGGTGTAGATATTTCCATGTTCTTACAGATAGCGGTGTAGATATTTCCATGTTCATACAGATAGCGGTGTAGATATTTCCATGTTCAGATAGCGGTGTAGATATTTCCATGTTCATACGGATAGCGGTGTAGATATTTCCATGTTCGTACAGATAGCGGTGTAGATATTTCCATGTACGTACAGATAGCGGTGCTGATATTTCCAAGTTTATACAGATAGCGGTGAAGTTATCGCCATCTTAATACAGATGGCGGTGTAGATATTTATATGTTCATACAGATGGCGGTGCAGTTATTTCCATGTTCATACAGATGGCGGTGTATATATTTCCATGTTTATAGAGATAGCGGTGTAGTTATTTCCATGTGTATAGAGATAGCTTTGTAGATATTTCCATGTATATGCAGATAGCTGTGTAGATATTTCTATTTTCATACAGATAGCGGTTTAGATATTTCCATGTTCAAACAGATAGCAGTGTAGATATTTCCATGTTCATACAGATGGCGGTGTAGATATTTACATGTTTATACAGATAGCGATGAAGATGTATGCATGTTTACACAGATAGCGGTGTAGATATTTCCATGTTCATACAGATCGCGGTGTAGATATTTCCATGTTCATACAGATGGCTGTGTATGTATATCCACGTTCATACAGATGACGGTGAAGATATTTCCATGTTCATAGAGATAGCCGTGTAGATATTAATATGTTCATACAGATAGCGGTGTAGATATTTCCATGTTCATACCGATAGCGGTGCTAATATTTCCATGTTTATACAGGTAGCGGTGTAGATATTTCCATGTTTATACAGATAGCGGTGTAGATATTTCCATGTTCATACCGATAGCGGTGCTGATATTTCCATGTTTATACAGGTAGCGGTGTAGATATATCCATGTTCATACAGATGGAGGTGAAGATATTTCCATGTTCATACGGATAGCGGTGTAGATATTTCCATGTTCATTCAGATAGCTGTGTAGATATTTCCATGTTCATACAGATAGAGGGGCTGATAATTCCAAGTTCATACAGATAGCGGTGCTGATATTTCCATGTTTCTACAGGTAGCGGGGTAGATATTTCCATGTTTATACAGATAGCGGTGTAGATATTTCCATGTTTATACAGATAGCGGTGTAGATATTTCCATGTTTATACAGATAACGGTGTAGATATCTCCATCTTAATACAGATGACCGTGTAGATATTTATATGTTCATACAGATGGTGGTGCAGATATTTCCATGTTCATACAGATGGCGGTGTAGATATTTCCATTTTCATGCAGATAGCGGTGTAGATATTTCCATGTTCAAACAGATAGCAGTGTGGATATTTCCATGTTCATGCAGATAGCAGTGTAGATATTTCCATGTTTATACAGATAGCGGTGAAGATGTATGTATGTTTACACAGATAGCGGAGTAGATATTTCCATGTTCATACAGATAGCGGTCTAGATATTTCCAAGCTCATCCAGATGGCTGTGTAGATATATCCATGTTCATACAGATGGCGGTGAAGATATTTCCATGTTCATAGAGATAGCGGTGTAGTTATTTCAATGTGTAAAGCGATAGGTGTGTAGATATTTCCATGTATATGCAGATAGCTGTGTAGATATTTCCATTTTCATGCAGATAGCGGTTTAGATATTTCCATGTTCAAACAGATAGCGGTGTAGATATTTCCATGTTCATAGAGATAGCGGTGTAGATATTTCCATGTTCATACAGATAGCGGTGTAGATATTTCCATGTTCATACAGATGGCTGTGTAGATATATCCATGTTCATACTGATGGCGGTGAAGATATTTCCATGTTCATACAGATAGCGGTGTAGATATTTCCATGTTCATACAGATAGCGGTACAGATATTTCCATGTTCATACTGATAGTGGTGCTGATATTTCCATGTTTATACAGATAGCGGTGTAGATATTTCCATGTTTATACAGATAGCGGTGTAGATATTTCCATGTTTATACAGATAGCGGTGTAGATATCTACTTCTTAATACAGATGGCGGAGTAGATATTTATATGTACATACAGATGGCGGTGCAGATATTTCCATGTTCATACAGATAGCGGTGTAGCTATTTCCATGTTCATACCGATAGCGGCGTAGATATTTCCATGTTCATCCAGATGGCTGCGTAGACTTATCCATGTTCATACAGATGGCGGTGAAGGTAATTCCATGTTCATACACATAGCGGTGTAGATATTTCCTTGTTCATACAGAGTGTGGTGTAGATATTTCCATATTCATACAGATAGAGGGGCTGATATTTCCATGTTCATACAGATAGCATTGTAGATATTTCCATGTTCATACAGATAGCGGTGCTGATATTTCCATCTTTATAAAGGCAGCGGTGTAGATATTTCCATGTTTATACAGATAGCGGTTTAGATATTTCCTTATTAATACAGATGGCGGTGTAGATATTTTATGTTCATACAGATGGCAGTGCAGATATTTCCATGTTCATACAGATGGCGGTGTAGATATTTGCATGTTTATAGATATAGCGGTGTAGTTATTTCCATGTGTAAAGGGATACCTGTGTAGATATTTCCATGTATATGCAGATAGCTTTGTAGATATTTTCACTTTCTTGCAGATAGCGGTGTAGATATTTACATGTTCAAACAGATAGCGGTGTAGGTATTTCCATGTTCATTCAGATAGCTTTGTAGATATCTCCATGTTCATACAAATAGCGGTGTAGATATTTCCATGTTCATACAGATAGCGGTGTAGTTATTTCCATGTGTAAAGAGATAGCTGTGTAGATATTTCCATGTATATGCAGATAGCGGTGTAGATATTTCCATTTTCATGCTGATAGCAGTTTAGATATTTCCATGTTGAAACAGATAGTGGTGTAGATATTTCCATGTTCATACAGATAGCGGTGTAGATATTTCCGTGTTCGTACAGATAGCGGTGTAGATATTTCCATCTTCATAGAGATAGCGGTGTACATATTTCCATGTTCATACAGATAACGGTGTAGATATTTCCATGTTTATACAGATAGCGGTGTAGATATTTCCATGTTTATACATATAGCGGTGTAGATATTTCCAAGTTTATACAGATAGCGGTGTAGATATCTCAATCTTAATATTGATGGGAGTGTAGATATTTATATCTTCATACAGATGGCGGTGCAGATATTTCCATGTTCATACAGATGGCGGTGTAGATATTTGCATGTTTATAGAGATAGCGCTGTAGTTATTTCCATGTGTAAAGAGATAGCTTTGTAGATATTTCCATGTATATGAAGATCGCTGTGTAGATATTTCCATTTACATGCAGATAGCGGTGTAGATATTTCCATGTTCAAACAGATAGCGGTGTAGATATTTCCATGTTCATGCAGATAGCAGTGTAGATATTTCCATGTTTATACAGATAGCGGTGAAGATGTATGCATGTTTACACAGATAGCGGTGTATATATTTCCATGTTCTTACAGATAGCGGTGTAGATATTTCCATGCTCCTCCAGATGGCTGTGTAGATATATCCATGTTCATACAGATGGCGGTGAAGATATTTCGAAGTTCATACAGAGAGCGGTGTAGTTATTTCCATGTGTAAAGAGATAGCTGTGTAGATATTTCCATGTATATGCAGATAGCTGTGTAGATATTTCCATTTTCATGCAGATAGCGGTTTCGATATTTCCATGTTCAAACTGATAGCGGTGTAGATATTTCCATGTTCATAGAGATAGCGGTGTAGATATTTCCATGTTCATACAGATAGCGGTGTAGATATTTCCATGTTCATGCAGATGGCTGTGTAGATATATCCATGTTCATACTGATGGCGGTGAAGATACTTCCATGTTCATACAGATAGCGGTGTAGATATTTCCATGTTCATACAGATAGCGGTGCAGATATTTCCATGTTCATACTGATAGCGGTGCTGATATTTCCATGTTTATACAGATAGCGGTGTAGATATTTCCATGTTTAAACAGATAGCGGTGTAGATATTTCCATGTTTATACAGATAGCGGTGTAGATATTTCCATGTTCATACAGATAGCGGTGTAGATCTTTCCATGTTCATACAGATAGCGGTGTAGATATTTCCATGTTCATACAGATAGTGGTGTATGTATTTCCATGTTCATACAGATAGTGGTGTAGATATTTCCATGTTTATACAGATAGCGGTGTAGATATTTCCATGTTCATCCAGGAGGCTGTGTCGATATATCCATGTTCATACAGATGGCGGTGAAAATATTTCCATGTTCTTACAGATAGCGGTGTAGTTATTTCCATGTGTAAAGAGATAGCTGTGTAGATATTTCCATGTATATGCAGATAGCGGTGTAGATATTTCCATTTTCATGCTGATAGCAGTTTAGATATTTCCATGTTGAAACAGATAGCGGTGTAGATATTTCCATGTTCATACAGATAGCGGTGTAGATATTTCCATGCTTATGCAGATTGCGGTGAAGATGTATGCATGTTTACACAAATAGCGGTGTAGATATTTCCATCTTCATGCAGATAGCGGTTTAGATATTTCCATGTTCATCCAGGTGACTGTGTAGATATATCCATGTTCATACAAATAGCGGTGTAGATATTTCCATGTTCATTCAGATAGTGGTGTAGATATTTCCATGTTCATATAGATAGCGGTGTAGATATTTCCATGTTCATACAGATGGCGGTGTAGATATTTCCATGTTTATACAGATAGCGGTGTAGGTATTTCCATGTTTGTACAGATAGCGGTGTAGATATCTCCATCTTAATACAGATTGCGGTGTAGATATTTATATGTTCATACTGATGGCTGTGCAGATATTTCCATGTTCAAACAGATGGTGGTGTAGATATTTACATGTTCAAACAGATAGCGGTGTAGTTATTTCCATGTGTAAAGAGATAGCTGTGTAGATATTTCCATGTATATGCAGATAGCAGTGTAGACATTTCCATTTTCATGCAGATAGCGGTGTAGATATTTCCATGTTCAAACAGATAGCAGTGTAGATATTTCCATGTTCATACAGATAGCGGTGTAGATATTTCCATGTTCATACAGATAGCGGTGTAGATATTTCCATGTTCATACAGATACTGGTGTAGATATCTCCATGTTCATACAGATAGAGGGGCTGATATTTCCATGTTCATGCAGATAGCGGTGCTGATATTTCCATCTTTATACAGGTAGCGTTGTAGATATTTCCATGTTTATACAGATAGCGGTGTAGATATTTCCATGTTTATACAGATAGCGGTGTAGATATTTCCATGTTTATACAGATAGCGGTGTAGATATCTGAATCTTAATACTGATGGCCGTGTAGATATGTATATGTTCATAAAGATGTCGGTGCAGATATTTCCATGTTCATACAGATGGCGGTGTAAATATTTCCATGTTCATACAGATAGTGGTGTAGTTATTTCCATGTGTAAAGGGATTCCTGTGTAGATATTTCCATGTTTATGCAGATAGCTGTGTAGATATTTCCATTTTCATGCAGATAGCGGCGTAGATATTTCCATGTTCAAACAGATTGCGGTGTAGATATTTCCATGTTCATTCAGATAGTGGTGTAGATATTTCCATGTTCATACAGATAGCGGTGTAGCTATTTCCATGTTCATACAGATAGTGGTGTAGATATTTCCATGTTCATAGAGATAGCGGTGTAGATATTTCCATGTTCAAATAGATAGCGGTGCTGATATTTCCATGTTTATACAGGTAGCGGTGTAGTTATTTCCATGTTTATTCAGATATCGGTGTAGATATTTCCATGTTTATACAAATAGCGGTGTAGATATTTCCAAGTTTATACAGATAGCGGTGAAGATACCTCCATCTTAATACAGATGGCTGTGTAGCTATTTATATGTTCATACAGATGGCGGTGCAGATATTTCCATGTTCATACAGATGGCGGTGTAGATATTTCCATGTTTATAGAGATAGCGGTGTAGTTATTTCCATGTGTAAAGAGATAGCTTTGTAGATATTTCCATGTATATGCAGATAGCTGTGTAGATATTTCTATTTTCATGCAGATAGCGGTTTAGATATTTCCATGTTCAAACAGATTGCGGTGTAGATATTTCCATGTTCACCCAGATGGCTGTGTAGATATATCCATGTTCATACAGATGGTGGTGAAGATATTTCCATGTTCATACGGATAGCGGTGTAGATATTTCCATGTTCATACAGATAGCGGTGTAGATATTTCCATGCTCATACAGATAGAGGGGCTGATATTTCCATGTTCATACAGATAGCGGTGCTGATATTTCCATGTTTATACAGGTAGCGGTGTAGATATTTCCATGTTTATACATGTAGCGGTGTAGATATTTCCATGTTTATACAGATAGCGGTGTAGATATTTCCATGTTTATACAGATAGCGGTGTAGATATCTCTATCTTAATACAGATGGCCGAGTAGTTATTTATATGTTCATACAGATGGCGGTGCAGATATTTCCATGTTCATACAGATGGCGGTGCAGATATTTCCATGTTCATACAGATGGCGGTGTAGATATTTCCATGTTCATACAGATAGCGGTGTAGTTATTTCCATGTGTAAAGAGATAGCTGTGTAGATATTTATATGTATGTGCAGATAGCTCTGTAGATATGTCCATTTTCATGCAGATAGCGGTTTAGATATTCCCATGTTCAAACAGATAGCGGTGTAGATATTTCCATGTTCATACAGACAGCGGTGTAGATATTTCCATGATTATACAGATAGCGGTGATGATGTATGCATGTTTACACAGATAGCGGTGTAGATATTTCCATGTTCGTACAGATCGCGGTGTAGATATTTCCATGTTCATCTAGATGGCTGTGTAGACATATCCATGTTCATACAGAAGGCGGTGAAGGTATTTCCATGTTCATACAGATAGCGGTGTAGATATTTCCATGTTCATACAGATAGCGGTGTAGATATTTCCATGTTCATACAGATAGCGGTGTAGATATTTCCATGTTTATACAGATAGCGGTGTAGATATCTCCTTAATACAGATGGCGTAGTAGGTATTTATATGTACATACAGATGGCAGTGCAGATATTTCCATGTTCATACAGATAGCGGTGTAGCTATTTCCATGTTCATAGAGATAGCGGTGTAGATATTTCCATGTTCATACAGATAGCGGTGCTGATATTTCCATGTTTATACAGGTAGCGGTGTAGATATTTCCATGTTCATACAGATAGCGGTGCTGATATTTCCATGTTTATACAGGTAGTGGTGAAGATATTTCCATGTTTATACAGATAGCGGTGTAGATATTTCCATGTTTATACAGATAGCGGTGTAGATATTTCTATGTTTAAACAGATAGCAGTATAGATATCTCCATCTTAATACAGATGGCGGTGTAGATATTTATATGTTCATACAGATGGCGGTGCAGATATTTCCATGTTCATACAGATGGCGGTGTAGATATTTCCATGTTCATACAGATAGCGGTGTAGTTATTTCCATGTGTAAAGAGATAGCTGTGTAGATGTTTAAATGTATATGCAGATAGCAGTGTAGATATTTCCATTTTCATGCAGATAGCGGTGTAGATATTTCCATGTTCAGATAGCGGTGTAGATATTTCCATGTTCATACAGATAGCGGTGTAGATATTTCCATGTTTATACAGATAGCTGTGTAGATATTTCCATGTTCATACAGATAGCGGTGTAGATATTTCCATGTTCATACAGATAGCGGTGCTGATATTTTCCATGTTTATACAGGCAGCGGTGTAGATATTTCCATGTTTATACAGATAGCGGTTTAGATATTTCCTTCTTAATACAGATGGCGGTGTAGATATTTATATGTTCATAGAGATGGCGGTGCAGATATTTCCATTTTCATACAGATGGCGGTGTAGATATTTCCATGTTCATACAGATAGCGGTGTAGTTATTTCCATGTGTAAAGAGATAGCTGTGTAGATATTTAAATGTATATGCAGATAGCAGTGTAGATATTTCCATTTTCATGCAGATAGCGGTGTAGATATTTCCATGTTTACACTGATAGCGGTGTAGATATTTCCATGTTCATACAGATAGAGGTGTAGATATTACCATGTTCATTCAGATAGCAGTGCTGATATTTCCATGTTTATACAGGCAGCGGTGTAGATATTTCTATGTTTATACAGATAGCGGTTTAGATATGTCCTTCTTAATACAGATTGCGGTGTAGATATTTGTATGTTCATACAGATGTCGGTGCGGATACTTCCATGTTCATACAGAAGGCGGTGTAGATATTTCCATGTTTATAGATATAGCGGTGTAGTTATTTCCATGTGTAAAGAGATAGCTGTGTAGATATTTCCATGTATATGCAGATAGCTGTGTAGATATTTCCACTTTTATGCAGATAGCGGTGTTGATATTTACATGTTCAAACAGATAGCGGTGAAGATATTTCCATGTTCATCCAGATGGCTGTTTAGATATATCCATGTTCATAGAGATAGAGGTGTAGATATTTCCATGTTCATACAGGTAGTGGTGTAGATATTTCCATGTTCATACAGATAGCGGTGTAGCTATTTCCATGTTCATACAGATAGCGGTGTAGATATTTCCATGTTCATAGAGATAGCGGTTTAGATATTTCCATGTTCATGCAGATAGCGGTGCTGATATTTAAATGTTTATACAGGTAGCGGTGTAGATATTTCCATGTTCATACAGATAGCGGTGTAGATATTTCCATGTTTATACATATAGCGGTGTAGATATTTCCAAGATTATACAGATAGCGGTGTAGATATCTCCATCTTAATATAGATGGCGGTGTAGATATTTATATGTTCATACAGATGGCGGTGCAGATATTTCCATGTTCATAAAGATGGTGGAGTAGATATTTCCATGTTTATAGAGATAGCGCTGTAGTTATTTCCATGTGAAAAGATATAGCTTTGTAGATATTTCCATGTATATGCAGATCGCTGTGTAGATATTTCCATTTTCATGCAGATAGCGGTGTAGATATTTCCATGTTCAGATAGCAGTGTAGATATATCCATGTTCATGCAGATAGCAGTGCAGATATTTCCATGTTTCTACAGATAGCGGTGAAGATGTATGCATGTTTACACAGATAGCGGTGTAGATATTTCCATGTTCATACAGATAGCGGTGTAGATATTCCCATGTTCATCCAGATGGCTGTGTAGATATATCCATGTTCATACAGATGGCGGTGAAGATATTTCCATGTTCATACAGATAGCGGTGTAGATATTTCCATTTGTAAAGAGATAGCTGTGTAGATATTTCCATGTATATGCAGATAGCTGTGTAGATATTTCCATTTTCATGCAGATAGCGGTTTAGATATTTCCATGTTCAAACAGATAGCGGTGTAGATATTTCCATGTTCATAGAGATACCGGTGTAGATATTTCCATGTTCATACAGATAGAGGGGTTATTTCCATGTTCTTACAGATAGCGGTGCTGATATTTCCATGTTTATACAGGTAGCGGTGTAGATATTTCCATGTTTATACAGATAGCAGTGTAGATATTTCCATGTTTATACAGACAGCGGTGTAGATATTTCCATGTTTTTACAGATAGCGGTGTAGATATCTCCATCTTAATACAGATGGCGGAGTAGATATTTATATGTTCATACAGATGGCGGTGTAGATATTTCCATGTTCATCCAGATGGCGGTGTAGATATTTCCATGTTTATACAGATAGCGGTGAAGATGTATGCAAGTTTACACAGATAGCGGTGTAGATATTTCCATGTTCATACAGATAGCGGTGTAGATATTTCCATGTTCATACAGATAGCGGTGTAGATATTTCCATATTCATACAGATAGCGGAGTAGATATTTCCATGTTCATACAGATAGTGGTGTAGATATTTCCATCTTCGTACAGATAGCGGTGTAGATATTTCCATCTTCATAGAGATAGCGGTGTAGACATTTCCTTGTTCATACAGATAACGGTGCTGATATTTCCATGTTTATACAGGTAGCGGTGTAGATATTTCCATGTTTATACAGACAGCAGTGTAGATATTTCCATGTTTATACAAATAGCGGTGTAGATATTTCCAAGTTTATACGGATAGCGGTGTAGATATCTCCAGCTTAATATACATGGGGGTGTAGATATTTATATCTTCATACAGATTGCGGTGCAGATATTTCCATGTTCATACAGATGTCGGTGTAGATATTTGCATGTTTATAGAGATAGCGCTGTAGTTATTTCCATGTGTAAAGAGATAGCTTTGTAGATATTTCCATGTATATGCAGATCGCTGTGTAGATATTTCCATTTTCATGCAGATAGCGGTGTAGATATTTCCATGTTCATGGAGATAGCAGTGTAGATATTTCCATGTTTATACAGATAGCTGTGAAGATGTATGCATGTTTACACAGATAGCGGTGTTGATATTTCCATGTTCATAGAGATAGCGGTGTAGATATTTCCATGCTCATCCAGATGGCTGTGTAGATATATCCATGTTCATACAGATGGCGGTGAAGATATTTCCATGTTCGTACAGATAGCGGTGTAGTTATTTCCATGTGTAAAGAGATAGCTGTGTAGATATTTCCGTGTATATGCAGATAGCTGTGTAGATATTTCCATTTTCATGCAGATAGCGGTTTAGATATTTCCATGTTCAAACAGATAGCGGTGTAGATATTTCCATGTTCATAGAGATAGCGGTGTAGATATTTCCATGTTCATACAGATAGCGGTGTAGATATTTCCATGTTCATACAGATGGCTGTGTAGATATATCCATGTTCATACTGATGGCGGTGAAGATATTTCCATGTTCATACAGATAGCGGTGTAGATATTTCCATGTTCATACAGATAGCGGTACAGATATTTCCATGTTCATACTGATAGTGGTGCTGATATTTCCATGTTTATACAGATAGCGGTGTAGATATTTCCATGTTTATACAGATAGCGGTGTAGATATTTCCATGTTTATACAGATAGCGGTGTAGATATCTACTTCTTAATACAGATGGCGGAGTAGATATTTATATGTACATACAGATGGCGGTGCAGATATTTCCATGTTCATACAGATAGCGGTGTAGCTATTTCCATGTTCATACCGATAGCGGCGTAGATATTTCCATGTTCATCCAGATGGCTGCGTAGACTTATCCATGTTCATACAGATGGCGGTGAAGGTAATTCCATGTTCATACACATAGCGGTGTAGATATTTCCTTGTTCATACAGAGTGTGGTGTAGATATTTCCATATTCATACAGATAGAGGGGCTGATATTTCCATGTTCATACAGATAGCATTGTAGATATTTCCATGTTCATACAGATAGCGGTGCTGATATTTCCATCTTTATAAAGGCAGCGGTGTAGATATTTCCATGTTTATACAGATAGCGGTTTAGATATTTCCTTATTAATACAGATGGCGGTGTAGATATTTTATGTTCATACAGATGGCAGTGCAGATATTTCCATGTTCATACAGATGGCGGTGTAGATATTTGCATGTTTATAGATATAGCGGTGTAGTTATTTCCATGTGTAAAGGGATACCTGTGTAGATATTTCCATGTATATGCAGATAGCTTTGTAGATATTTTCACTTTCTTGCAGATAGCGGTGTAGATATTTACATGTTCAAACAGATAGCGGTGTAGGTATTTCCATGTTCATTCAGATAGCTTTGTAGATATCTCCATGTTCATACAAATAGCGGTGTAGATATTTCCATGTTCATACAGATAGCGGTGTAGTTATTTCCATGTGTAAAGAGATAGCTGTGTAGATATTTCCATGTATATGCAGATAGCGGTGTAGATATTTCCATTTTCATGCTGATAGCAGTTTAGATATTTCCATGTTGAAACAGATAGTGGTGTAGATATTTCCATGTTCATACAGATAGCGGTGTAGATATTTCCGTGTTCGTACAGATAGCGGTGTAGATATTTCCATCTTCATAGAGATAGCGGTGTACATATTTCCATGTTCATACAGATAACGGTGTAGATATTTCCATGTTTATACAGATAGCGGTGTAGATATTTCCATGTTTATACATATAGCGGTGTAGATATTTCCAAGTTTATACAGATAGCGGTGTAGATATCTCAATCTTAATATTGATGGGAGTGTAGATATTTATATCTTCATACAGATGGCGGTGCAGATATTTCCATGTTCATACAGATGGCGGTGTAGATATTTGCATGTTTATAGAGATAGCGCTGTAGTTATTTCCATGTGTAAAGAGATAGCTTTGTAGATATTTCCATGTATATGAAGATCGCTGTGTAGATATTTCCATTTACATGCAGATAGCGGTGTAGATATTTCCATGTTCAAACAGATAGCGGTGTAGATATTTCCATGTTCATGCAGATAGCAGTGTAGATATTTCCATGTTTATACAGATAGCGGTGAAGATGTATGCATGTTTACACAGATAGCGGTGTATATATTTCCATGTTCTTACAGATAGCGGTGTAGATATTTCCATGCTCCTCCAGATGGCTGTGTAGATATATCCATGTTCATACAGATGGCGGTGAAGATATTTCGAAGTTCATACAGAGAGCGGTGTAGTTATTTCCATGTGTAAAGAGATAGCTGTGTAGATATTTCCATGTATATGCAGATAGCTGTGTAGATATTTCCATTTTCATGCAGATAGCGGTTTCGATATTTCCATGTTCAAACTGATAGCGGTGTAGATATTTCCATGTTCATAGAGATAGCGGTGTAGATATTTCCATGTTCATACAGATAGCGGTGTAGATATTTCCATGTTCATGCAGATGGCTGTGTAGATATATCCATGTTCATACTGATGGCGGTGAAGATACTTCCATGTTCATACAGATAGCGGTGTAGATATTTCCATGTTCATACAGATAGCGGTGCAGATATTTCCATGTTCATACTGATAGCGGTGCTGATATTTCCATGTTTATACAGATAGCGGTGTAGATATTTCCATGTTTAAACAGATAGCGGTGTAGATATTTCCATGTTTATACAGATAGCGGTGTAGATATTTCCATGTTCATACAGATAGCGGTGTAGATCTTTCCATGTTCATACAGATAGCGGTGTAGATATTTCCATGTTCATACAGATAGTGGTGTATGTATTTCCATGTTCATACAGATAGTGGTGTAGATATTTCCATGTTTATACAGATAGCGGTGTAGATATTTCCATGTTCATCCAGGAGGCTGTGTCGATATATCCATGTTCATACAGATGGCGGTGAAAATATTTCCATGTTCTTACAGATAGCGGTGTAGTTATTTCCATGTGTAAAGAGATAGCTGTGTAGATATTTCCATGTATATGCAGATAGCGGTGTAGATATTTCCATTTTCATGCTGATAGCAGTTTAGATATTTCCATGTTGAAACAGATAGCGGTGTAGATATTTCCATGTTCATACAGATAGCGGTGTAGATATTTCCATGCTTATGCAGATTGCGGTGAAGATGTATGCATGTTTACACAAATAGCGGTGTAGATATTTCCATCTTCATGCAGATAGCGGTTTAGATATTTCCATGTTCATCCAGGTGACTGTGTAGATATATCCATGTTCATACAAATAGCGGTGTAGATATTTCCATGTTCATTCAGATAGTGGTGTAGATATTTCCATGTTCATATAGATAGCGGTGTAGATATTTCCATGTTCATACAGATGGCGGTGTAGATATTTCCATGTTTATACAGATAGCGGTGTAGGTATTTCCATGTTTGTACAGATAGCGGTGTAGATATCTCCATCTTAATACAGATTGCGGTGTAGATATTTATATGTTCATACTGATGGCTGTGCAGATATTTCCATGTTCAAACAGATGGTGGTGTAGATATTTACATGTTCAAACAGATAGCGGTGTAGTTATTTCCATGTGTAAAGAGATAGCTGTGTAGATATTTCCATGTATATGCAGATAGCAGTGTAGACATTTCCATTTTCATGCAGATAGCGGTGTAGATATTTCCATGTTCAAACAGATAGCAGTGTAGATATTTCCATGTTCATACAGATAGCGGTGTAGATATTTCCATGTTCATACAGATAGCGGTGTAGATATTTCCATGTTCATACAGATACTGGTGTAGATATCTCCATGTTCATACAGATAGAGGGGCTGATATTTCCATGTTCATGCAGATAGCGGTGCTGATATTTCCATCTTTATACAGGTAGCGTTGTAGATATTTCCATGTTTATACAGATAGCGGTGTAGATATTTCCATGTTTATACAGATAGCGGTGTAGATATTTCCATGTTTATACAGATAGCGGTGTAGATATCTGAATCTTAATACTGATGGCCGTGTAGATATGTATATGTTCATAAAGATGTCGGTGCAGATATTTCCATGTTCATACAGATGGCGGTGTAAATATTTCCATGTTCATACAGATAGTGGTGTAGTTATTTCCATGTGTAAAGGGATTCCTGTGTAGATATTTCCATGTTTATGCAGATAGCTGTGTAGATATTTCCATTTTCATGCAGATAGCGGCGTAGATATTTCCATGTTCAAACAGATTGCGGTGTAGATATTTCCATGTTCATTCAGATAGTGGTGTAGATATTTCCATGTTCATACAGATAGCGGTGTAGCTATTTCCATGTTCATACAGATAGTGGTGTAGATATTTCCATGTTCATAGAGATAGCGGTGTAGATATTTCCATGTTCAAATAGATAGCGGTGCTGATATTTCCATGTTTATACAGGTAGCGGTGTAGTTATTTCCATGTTTATTCAGATATCGGTGTAGATATTTCCATGTTTATACAAATAGCGGTGTAGATATTTCCAAGTTTATACAGATAGCGGTGAAGATACCTCCATCTTAATACAGATGGCTGTGTAGCTATTTATATGTTCATACAGATGGCGGTGCAGATATTTCCATGTTCATACAGATGGCGGTGTAGATATTTCCATGTTTATAGAGATAGCGGTGTAGTTATTTCCATGTGTAAAGAGATAGCTTTGTAGATATTTCCATGTATATGCAGATAGCTGTGTAGATATTTCTATTTTCATGCAGATAGCGGTTTAGATATTTCCATGTTCAAACAGATTGCGGTGTAGATATTTCCATGTTCACCCAGATGGCTGTGTAGATATATCCATGTTCATACAGATGGTGGTGAAGATATTTCCATGTTCATACGGATAGCGGTGTAGATATTTCCATGTTCATACAGATAGCGGTGTAGATATTTCCATGCTCATACAGATAGAGGGGCTGATATTTCCATGTTCATACAGATAGCGGTGCTGATATTTCCATGTTTATACAGGTAGCGGTGTAGATATTTCCATGTTTATACATGTAGCGGTGTAGATATTTCCATGTTTATACAGATAGCGGTGTAGATATTTCCATGTTTATACAGATAGCGGTGTAGATATCTCTATCTTAATACAGATGGCCGAGTAGTTATTTATATGTTCATACAGATGGCGGTGCAGATATTTCCATGTTCATACAGATGGCGGTGCAGATATTTCCATGTTCATACAGATGGCGGTGTAGATATTTCCATGTTCATACAGATAGCGGTGTAGTTATTTCCATGTGTAAAGAGATAGCTGTGTAGATATTTATATGTATGTGCAGATAGCTCTGTAGATATGTCCATTTTCATGCAGATAGCGGTTTAGATATTCCCATGTTCAAACAGATAGCGGTGTAGATATTTCCATGTTCATACAGACAGCGGTGTAGATATTTCCATGATTATACAGATAGCGGTGATGATGTATGCATGTTTACACAGATAGCGGTGTAGATATTTCCATGTTCGTACAGATCGCGGTGTAGATATTTCCATGTTCATCTAGATGGCTGTGTAGACATATCCATGTTCATACAGAAGGCGGTGAAGGTATTTCCATGTTCATACAGATAGCGGTGTAGATATTTCCATGTTCATACAGATAGCGGTGTAGATATTTCCATGTTCATACAGATAGCGGTGTAGATATTTCCATGTTTATACAGATAGCGGTGTAGATATCTCCTTAATACAGATGGCGTAGTAGGTATTTATATGTACATACAGATGGCAGTGCAGATATTTCCATGTTCATACAGATAGCGGTGTAGCTATTTCCATGTTCATAGAGATAGCGGTGTAGATATTTCCATGTTCATACAGATAGCGGTGCTGATATTTCCATGTTTATACAGGTAGCGGTGTAGATATTTCCATGTTCATACAGATAGCGGTGCTGATATTTCCATGTTTATACAGGTAGTGGTGAAGATATTTCCATGTTTATACAGATAGCGGTGTAGATATTTCCATGTTTATACAGATAGCGGTGTAGATATTTCTATGTTTAAACAGATAGCAGTATAGATATCTCCATCTTAATACAGATGGCGGTGTAGATATTTATATGTTCATACAGATGGCGGTGCAGATATTTCCATGTTCATACAGATGGCGGTGTAGATATTTCCATGTTCATACAGATAGCGGTGTAGTTATTTCCATGTGTAAAGAGATAGCTGTGTAGATGTTTAAATGTATATGCAGATAGCAGTGTAGATATTTCCATTTTCATGCAGATAGCGGTGTAGATATTTCCATGTTCAGATAGCGGTGTAGATATTTCCATGTTCATACAGATAGCGGTGTAGATATTTCCATGTTTATACAGATAGCTGTGTAGATATTTCCATGTTCATACAGATAGCGGTGTAGATATTTCCATGTTCATACAGATAGCGGTGCTGATATTTCCATGTTTATACAGGCAGCGGTGTAGATATTTCCATGTTTATACAGATAGCGGTTTAGATATTTCCTTCTTAATACAGATGGCGGTGTAGATATTTATATGTTCATAGAGATGGCGGTGCAGATATTTCCATTTTCATACAGATGGCGGTGTAGATATTTCCATGTTCATACAGATAGCGGTGTAGTTATTTCCATGTGTAAAGAGATAGCTGTGTAGATATTTAAATGTATATGCAGATAGCAGTGTAGATATTTCCATTTTCATGCAGATAGCGGTGTAGATATTTCCATGTTTACACTGATAGCGGTGTAGATATTTCCATGTTCATACAGATAGAGGTGTAGATATTACCATGTTCATTCAGATAGCAGTGCTGATATTTCCATGTTTATACAGGCAGCGGTGTAGATATTTCTATGTTTATACAGATAGCGGTTTAGATATGTCCTTCTTAATACAGATTGCGGTGTAGATATTTGTATGTTCATACAGATGTCGGTGCGGATACTTCCATGTTCATACAGAAGGCGGTGTAGATATTTCCATGTTTATAGATATAGCGGTGTAGTTATTTCCATGTGTAAAGAGATAGCTGTGTAGATATTTCCATGTATATGCAGATAGCTGTGTAGATATTTCCACTTTTATGCAGATAGCGGTGTTGATATTTACATGTTCAAACAGATAGCGGTGAAGATATTTCCATGTTCATCCAGATGGCTGTTTAGATATATCCATGTTCATAGAGATAGAGGTGTAGATATTTCCATGTTCATACAGGTAGTGGTGTAGATATTTCCATGTTCATACAGATAGCGGTGTAGCTATTTCCATGTTCATACAGATAGCGGTGTAGATATTTCCATGTTCATAGAGATAGCGGTTTAGATATTTCCATGTTCATGCAGATAGCGGTGCTGATATTTAAATGTTTATACAGGTAGCGGTGTAGATATTTCCATGTTCATACAGATAGCGGTGTAGATATTTCCATGTTTATACATATAGCGGTGTAGATATTTCCAAGATTATACAGATAGCGGTGTAGATATCTCCATCTTAATATAGATGGCGGTGTAGATATTTATATGTTCATACAGATGGCGGTGCAGATATTTCCATGTTCATAAAGATGGTGGAGTAGATATTTCCATGTTTATAGAGATAGCGCTGTAGTTATTTCCATGTGAAAAGATATAGCTTTGTAGATATTTCCATGTATATGCAGATCGCTGTGTAGATATTTCCATTTTCATGCAGATAGCGGTGTAGATATTTCCATGTTCAGATAGCAGTGTAGATATATCCATGTTCATGCAGATAGCAGTGCAGATATTTCCATGTTTATACAGATAGCGGTGAAGATGTATGCATGTTTACACAGATAGCGGTGTAGATATTTCCATGTTCATACAGATAGCGGTGTAGATATTCCCATGTTCATCCAGATGGCTGTGTAGATATATCCATGTTCATACAGATGGCGGTGAAGATATTTCCATGTTCATACAGATAGCGGTGTAGATATTTCCATTTGTAAAGAGATAGCTGTGTAGATATTTCCATGTATATGCAGATAGCTGTGTAGATATTTCCATTTTCATGCAGATAGCGGTTTAGATATTTCCATGTTCAAACAGATAGCGGTGTAGATATTTCCATGTTCATAGAGATACCGGTGTAGATATTTCCATGTTCAAACAGATAGAGGGGTTATTTCCATGTTCTTACAGATAGCGGTGCTGATATTTCCATGTTTATACAGGTAGCGGTGTAGATATTTCCATGTTTATACAGATAGCAGTGTAGATATTTCCATGTTTATACAGACAGCGGTGTAGATATTTCCATGTTTTTACAGATAGCGGTGTAGATATCTCCATCTTAATACAGATGGCGGAGTAGATATTTATATGTTCATACAGATGGCGGTGTAGATATTTCCATGTTCATCCAGATGGCGGTGTAGATATTTCCATGTTTATACAGATAGCGGTGAAGATGTATGCAAGTTTACACAGATAGCGGTGTAGATATTTCCATGTTCATACAGATAGCGGTGTAGATATTTCCATGTTCATACAGATAGCGGTGTAGATATTTCCATATTCATACAGATAGCGGAGTAGATATTTCCATGTTCATACAGATAGTGGTGTAGATATTTCCATCTTCGTACAGATAGCGGTGTAGATATTTCCATCTTCATAGAGATAGCGGTGTAGACATTTCCTTGTTCATACAGATAACGGTGCTGATATTTCCATGTTTATACAGGTAGCGGTGTAGATATTTCCATGTTTATACAGACAGCAGTGTAGATATTTCCATGTTTATACAAATAGCGGTGTAGATATTTCCAAGTTTATACGGATAGCGGTGTAGATATCTCCAGCTTAATATACATGGGGGTGTAGATATTTATATCTTCATACAGATTGCGGTGCAGATATTTCCATGTTCATACAGATGGCGGTGTAGATATTTGCATGTTTATAGAGATAGCGCTGTAGTTATTTCCATGTGTAAAGAGATAGCTTTGTAGATATTTCCATGTATATGCAGATCGCTGTGTAGATATTTCCATTTTCATGCAGATAGCGGTGTAGATATTTCCATGTTCATGGAGATAGCAGTGTAGATATTTCCATGTTTATACAGATAGCTGTGAAGATGTATGCATGTTTACACAGATAGCGGTGTTGATATTTCCATGTTCATAGAGATAGCGGTGTAGATATTTCCATGCTCATCCAGATGGCTGTGTAGATATATCCATGTTCATACAGATGGCGGTGAAGATATTTCCATGTTCGTACAGATAGCGGTGTAGTTATTTCCATGTGTAAAGAGATAGCTGTGTAGATATTTCCGTGTATATGCAGATAGCTGTGTAGATATTTACATTTTCATGCAGATAGCTGTTTAGATATTTCCATGTTCAAACAGATAGCGGTGTAGATATTTCCATGTTCATAGAGATAGCGGTGTAGATATTTCCATGTTCATACAGATAGCGGTGTAGATATTTCCATGTTCATACAGATGGCTGTGTAGATATATCCATGTTCATACTGATGGCGGTGAAGATATTTCCATGTTCATACAGATAGCGGTGTAGATATTTCCATGTTCATACAGATAGCGGTGCAGATATTTCCATGTTCATACTGATAGTGGTGCTGATATTTCCATGTTTATACAGATAGCGGTGTAGATATTTCCATGTTTATACAGATAGCGGTGTAGATATTTCCATGTTTATACAGATAGCGGTGTAGATATTTCCATGTTTATACAGATAGCGGTGTAGATATCTACTTCTTAATACAGATGGCGGAGTAGATATTTATATGTACATACAGATGGCGGTGCAGATATTTCCATGTTCATACAGATAGCGGTGTAGCTATTTCCATGTTCATACCGATAGCGGCGTAGATATTTCCATGTTCATCCAGATGGCTGCGTAGACTTATCCATGTTCATACAGATGGCGGTGAAGGTAATTCCATGTTCATACACATAGCGGTGTAGATATTTCCTTGTTCATACAGAGTGTGGTGTAGATATTTCCATATTCATACAGATAGAGGGGCTGATATTTCCATGTTCATACAGATAGCATTGTAGATATTTCCATGTTCATACAGATAGCGGTGCTGATATTTCCATCTTTATAAAGGCAGCGGTGTAGATATTTCCATGTTTATACAGATAGCGGTTTAGATATTTCCTTATTAATACAGATGGCGGTGTAGATATTTTATGTTCATACAGATGGCAGTGCAGATATTTCCATGTTCATACAGATGGCGGTGTAGATATTTGCATGTTTATAGATATAGCGGTGTAGTTATTTCCATGTGTAAAGGGATACCTGTGTAGATATTTCCATGTATATGCAGATAGCTTTGTAGATATTTTCACTTTCTTGCAGATAGCGGTGTAGATATTTACATGTTCAAACAGATAGCGGTGTAGGTATTTCCATGTTCATTCAGATAGCTTTGTAGATATCTCCATGTTCATACAAATAGCGGTGTAGATATTTCCATGTTCATACAGATAGCGGTGTAGTTATTTCCATGTGTAAAGAGATAGCTGTGTAGATATTTCCATGTATATGCAGATAGCGGTGTAGATATTTCCATTTTCATGCTGATAGCAGTTTAGATATTTCCATGTTGAAACAGATAGCGGTGTAGATATTTCCATGTTCATACAGATAGCGGTGTAGATATTTCCGTGTTCGTACAGATAGCGGTGTAGATATTTCCATCTTCATAGAGATAGCGGTGTACATATTTCCATGTTCATACAGATAACGGTGTAGATATTTCCATGTTTATACAGATAGCGGTGTAGATATTTCCATGTTTATACATATAGCGGTGTAGATATTTCCAAGTTTATACAGATAGCGGTGTAGATATCTCAATCTTAATATTGATGGGAGTGTAGATATTTATATCTCCATACAGATGGCGGTGCAGATATTTCCATGTTCATACAGATGGCGGTGTAGATATTTGCATGTTTATAGAGATAGCGCTGTAGTTATTTCCATGTGTAAAGAGATAGCTTTGTAGATATTTCCATGTATATGAAGATCGCTGTGTAGATATTTCCATTTACATGCAGATAGCGGTGTAGATATTTCCATGTTCAAACAGATAGCGGTGTAGATATTTCCATGTTCATGCAGATAGCAGTGTAGATATTTCCATGTTTATACAGATAGCGGTGAAGATGTATGCATGTTTACACAGATAGCGGTGTATATATTTCCATGTTCTTACAGATAGCGGTGTAGATATTTCCATGCTCCTCCAGATGGCTGTGTAGATATATCCATGTTCATACAGATGGCGGTGAAGATATTTCCAAGTTCATACAGAGAGCGGTGTAGTTATTTCCATGTGTAAAGAGATAGCTGTGTAGATATTTCCATGTATATGCAGATAGCTGTGTAGATATTTCCATTTTCATGCAGATAGCGGTTTCGATATTTCCATGTTCAAACTGATAGCGGTGTAGATATTTCCATGTTCATAGAGATAGCGGTGTAGATATTTCCATGTTCATACAGATAGCGGTGTAGATATTTCCATGTTCATGCAGATGGCTGTGTAGATATATCCATGTTCATACTGATGGCGGTGAAGATACTTCCATGTTCATACAGATAGCGGTGTAGATATTTCCATGTTCATACAGATAGCGGTGCAGATATTTCCATGTTCATACTGATAGCGGTGCTGATATTTCCATGTTTATACAGATAGCGGTGTAGATATTTCCATGTTTAAACAGATAGCGGTGTAGATATTTCCATGTTTATACAGATAGCGGTGTAGATATTTCCATGTTCATACAGATAGCGGTGTAGATCTTTCCATGTTCATACAGATAGCGGTGTAGATATTTCCATGTTCATACAGATAGTGGTGTATGTATTTCCATGTTCATACAGATAGTGGTGTAGATATTTCCATGTTTATACAGATAGCGGTGTAGATATTTCCATGTTCATCCAGGAGGCTGTGTCGATATATCCATGTTCATACAGATGGCGGTGAAAATATTTCCATGTTCTTACAGATAGCGGTGTAGTTATTTCCATGTGTAAAGAGATAGCTGTGTAGATATTTCCATGTATATGCAGATAGCGGTGTAGATATTTCCATTTTCATGCTGATAGCAGTTTAGATATTTCCATGTTGAAACAGATAGCGGTGTAGATATTTCCATGTTCATACAGATAGCGGTGTAGATATTTCCATGCTTATGCAGATTGCGGTGAAGATGTATGCATGTTTACACAAATAGCGGTGTAGATATTTCCATCTTCATGCAGATAGCGGTTTAGATATTTCCATGTTCATCCAGGTGACTGTGTAGATATATCCATGTTCATACAAATAGCGGTGTAGATATTTCCATGTTCATTCAGATAGTGGTGTAGATATTTCCATGTTCATATAGATAGCGGTGTAGATATTTCCATGTTCATACAGATGGAGGTGTAGATATTTCCATGTTTATACAGATAGCGGTGTAGGTATTTCCATGTTTGTACAGATAGCGGTGTAGATATCTCCATCTTAATACAGATTGCGGTGTAGATATTTATATGTTCATACTGATGGCTGTGCAGATATTTCCATGTTCAAACAGATGGTGGTGTAGATATTTACATGTTCAAACAGATAGCGGTGTAGTTATTTCCATGTGTAAAGAGATAGCTGTGTAGATATTTCCATGTATATGCAGATAGCAGTGTAGACATTTCCATTTTCATGCAGATAGCGGTGTAGATATTTCCATGTTCAAACAGATAGCGGTGTAGATATTTCCATGTTCATACAGATAGCGGTGTAGATATTTCCATGTTCATACAGATAGCGGTGTAGATATTTCCATGTTCATACAGATACTGGTGTAGATATCTCGATGTTCATACAGATAGAGGGGCTGATATTTCCATGTTCATGCAGATAGCGGTGCTGATATTTCCATCTTTATACAGGTAGCGTTGTAGATATTTCCATGTTTATACAGATAGCGGTGTAGATATTTCCATGTTTATACAGATAGCGGTGTAGATATTTCCATGTTTATACAGATAGCGGTGTAGATATCTGAATCTTAATACTGATGGCCGTGTAGATATGTATATGTTCATAAAGATGTCGGTGCAGATATTTCCATGTTCATACAGATGGCGGTGTAAATATTTCCATGTTCATACAGATAGTGGTGTAGTTATTTCCATGTGTAAAGGGATTCCTGTGTAGATATTTCCATGTTTATGCAGATAGCTGTGTAGATATTTCCATTTTCATGCAGATAGCGGCGTAGATATTTCCATGTTCAAACAGATTGCGGTGTAGATATTTCCATGTTCATTCAGATAGTGGTGTAGATATTTCCATGTTCATACAGATAGCGGTGTAGCTATTTCCATGTTCATACAGATAGTGGTGTAGATATTTCCATGTTCATAGAGATAGCGGTGTAGATATTTCCATGTTCATACAGATAGCGGTGCTGATATTTCCATGTTTATACAGGTAGCGGTGTAGTTATTTCCATGTTTATTCAGATATCGGTGTAGATATTTCCATGTTTATACAAATAGCGGTGTAGATATTTCCAAGTTTATACAGATAGCGGTGAAGATACCTCCATCTTAATACAGATGGCGGTGTAGCTATTTATATGTTCATACAGATGGCGGTGCAGATATTTCCATGTTCATACAGATGGCGGTGTAGATATTTCCATGTTTATAGAGATAGCGGTGTAGTTATTTCCATGTGTAAAGAGATAGCTTTGTAGATATTTCCATGTATATGCAGATAGCTGTGTAGATATTTCTATTTTCATGCAGATAGCGGTTTAGATATTTCCATGTTCAAACAGATTGCGGTGTAGATATTTCCATGTTCACCCAGATGGCTGTGTAGATATATCCATGTTCATACAGATGGTGGTGAAGATATTTCCATGTTCATACGGATAGCGGTGTAGATATTTCCATGTTCATACAGATAGCGGTGTAGCTATTTCCATGTTCATAGAGATAGCGGTGTAGATATATCCATGTTCATACAGATAGCGGTGCTGATATTTCCATGTTTATACAGGTAGCGGTGTAGATATTTCCATGTTCATACAGATAGCGGTGCTGATATTTCCATGTTTATACAGGTAGTGGTGAAGATATTTCCATGTTTATACAGATAGCGGTGTAGATATTTCCATGTTTATACAGATAGCGGTGTAGATATTTCTATGTTTAAACAGATAGCAGTATAGATATCTCCATCTTAATACAGATGGCGGTGTAGATATTTATATGTTCATACAGATGGCGGTGCAGATATTTCCATGTTCATACAGATGGCGGTGTAGATATTTCCATGTTCATACAGATAGCGGTGTAGTTATTTCCATGTGTAAAGAGATAGCTGTGTAGATGTTTAAATGTATATGCAGATAGCAGTGTAGATATTTCCATTTTCATGCAGATAGCGGTGTAGATATTTCCATGTTCAGATAGCGGTGTAGATATTTCCATGTTCATACAGATAGCGGTGTAGATATTTCCATGTTTATACAGATAGCTGTGTAGATATTTCCATGTTCATACAGATAGCGGTGTAGATATTTCCATGTTCATACAGATAGCGGTGCTGATATTTCCATGTTTATACAGGCAGCGGTGTAGATATTTCCATGTTTATACAGATAGCGGTTTAGATATTTCCTTCTTAATACAGATGGCGGTGTAGATATTTATATGTTCATAGAGATGGCGGTGCAGATATTTCCATTTTCATACAGATGGCGGTGTAGATATTTCCATGTTCATACAGATAGCGGTGTAGTTATTTCCATGTGTAAAGAGATAGCTGTGTAGATATTTAAATGTATATGCAGATAGCAGTGTAGATATTTCCATTTTCATGCAGATAGCGGTGTAGATATTTCCATGTTTACACTGATAGCGGTGTAGATATTTCCATGTTCATACAGATAGAGGTGTAGATATTACCATGTTCATTCAGATAGCAGTGCTGATATTTCCATGTTTATACAGGCAGCGGTGTAGATATTTCTATGTTTATACAGATAGCGGTTTAGATATGTCCTTCTTAATACAGATTGCGGTGTAGATATTTGTATGTTCATACAGATGTCGGTGCGGATACTTCCATGTTCATACAGAAGGCGGTGTAGATATTTCCATGTTTATAGATATAGCGGTGTAGTTATTTCCATGTGTAAAGAGATAGCTGTGTAGATATTTCCATGTATATGCAGATAGCTGTGTAGATATTTCCACTTTTATGCAGATAGCGGTGTTGATATTTACATGTTCAAACAGATAGCGGTGAAGATATTTCCATGTTCATCCAGATGGCTGTTTAGATATATCCATGTTCATAGAGATAGAGGTGTAGATATTTCCATGTTCATACAGGTAGTGGTGTAGATATTTCCATGTTCATACAGATAGCGGTGTAGCTATTTCCATGTTCACACAGATAGCGGTGTAGATATTTCCATGTTCATAGAGATAGCGGTTTAGATATTTCCATGTTCATGCAGATAGCGGTGCTGATATTTAAATGTTTATACAGGTAGCGGTGTAGATATTTCCATGTTCATACAGATAGCGGTGTAGATATTTCCATGTTTATACATATAGCGGTGTAGATATTTCCAAGATTATACAGATAGCGGTGTAGATATCTCCATCTTAATATAGATGGCGGTGTAGATATTTATGTGTTCATACAGATGGCGGTGCAGATATTTCCATGTTCATAAAGATGGTGGAGTAGATATTTCCATGTTTATAGAGATAGCGCTGTAGTTATTTCCATGTGAAAAGATATAGCTTTGTAGATATTTCCATGTATATGCAGATCGCTGTGTAGATATTTCCATTTTCATGCAGATAGCGGTGTAGATATTTCCATGTTCAGATAGCAGTGTAGATATATCCATGTTCATGCAGATAGCAGTGCAGATATTTCCATGTTTATACAGATAGCGGTGAAGATGTATGCATGTTTACACAGATAGCGGTGTAGATATTTCCATGTTCATACAGATAGCGGTGTAGATATTCCCATGTTCATCCAGATGGCTGTGTAGATATATCCATGTTCATACAGATGGCGGTGAAGATATTTCCATGTTCATACAGATAGCGGTGTAGATATTTCCATTTGTAAAGAGATAGCTGTGTAGATATTTCCATGTATATGCAGATAGCTGTGTAGATATTTCCATTTTCATGCAGATAGCGGTTTAGATATTTCCATGTTCAAACAGATAGCGGTGTAGATATTTCCATGTTCATAGAGATACCGGTGTAGATATTTCCATGTTCATACAGATAGAGGGGTTATTTCCATGTTCTTACATATAGCGGTGCTGATATTTCCATGTTTATACAGGTAGCGGTGTAGATATTTCCATGTTTATACAGATAGCAGTGTAGATATTTCCATGTTTATACAGACAGCGGTGTAGATATTTCCATGTTTTTACAGATAGCGGTGTAGATATCTCCATCTTAATACAGATGGCGGAGTAGATATTTATATGTTCATACAGATGGCGGTGTAGATATTTCCATGTTCATCCAGATGGCGGTGTAGATATTTCCATGTTTATACAGATAGCGGTGAAGATGTATGCAAGTTTACACAGATAGCGGTGTAGATATTTCCATGTTCATACAGATAGCGGTGTAGATATTTCCATGTTCATACAGATAGCGGTGTAGATATTTCCATGTTCATACAGATAGCGGAGTAGATATTTCCATGTTCATACAGATAGTGGTGTAGATATTTCCATCTTCGTACAGATAGCGGTGTAGATATTTCCATCTTCATAGAGATAGCGGTGTAGACATTTCCTTGTTCATACAGATAACGGTGCTGATATTTCCATGTTTATACAGGTAGCGGTGTAGATATTTCCATGTTTATACAGACAGCAGTGTAGATATTTCCATGTTTATACAAATAGCGGTGTAGATATTTCCAAGTTTATACGGATAGCGGTGTAGATATCTCCAGGTTAATATACATGGGGGTGTAGATATTTATATCTTCATACAGATTGCGGTGCAGATATTTCCATGTTCATACAGATGGCGGTGTAGATATTTGCATGTTTATAGAGATAGCGCTGTAGTTATTTCCATGTGTAAAGAGATAGCTTTGTAGATATTTCCATGTATATGCAGATCGCTGTGTAGATATTTCCATTTTCATGCAGATAGCGGTGTAGATATTTCCATGTTCATGGAGATAGCAGTGTAGATATTTCCATGTTTATACAGATAGCTGTGAAGATGTATGCATGTTTACACAGATAGCGGTGTTGATATTTCCATGTTCATAGAGATAGCGGTGTAGATATTTCCATGCTCATCCAGATGGCTGTGTAGATATATCCATGTTCATACAGATGGCGGTGAAGATATTTCCATGTTCGTACAGATAGCGGTGTAGTTATTTCCATGTGTAAAGAGATAGCTGTGTAGATATTTCCGTGTATATGCAGATAGCTGTGTAGATATTTACATTTTCATGCAGATAGCTGTTTAGATATTTCCATGTTCAAACAGATAGCGGTGTAGATATTTCCATGTTCATAGAGATAGCGGTGTAGATATTTCCATGTTCATACAGATAGCGGTGTAGATATTTCCATGTTCATACAGATGGCTGTGTAGATATATCCATGTTCATACTGATGGCGGTGAAGATATTTCCATGTTCATACAGATAGCGGTGTAGATATTTCCATGTTCATACAGATAGCGGTGCAGATATTTCCATGTTCATACTGATAGTGGTGCTGATATTTCCATGTTTATACAGATAGCGGTGTAGATATTTCCATATTTATACAGATAGCGGTGTAGATATTTCCATGTTTATACATATAGCGGTGTAGATATCTACTTCTTAATACAGATGGCGGAGTAGATATTTATATGTGCATACAGATGGCGGTGCAGATATTTCCATGTTCATACAGATAGCGGTGTAGCTATTTCCATGTTCATACCGATAGCGGCGTAGATATTTCCATGTTCATCCAGATGGCTGTGTAGACATATCCATGTTCATACAGATGGCGGTGAAGATAATTCCATGTTCATACACATAGCGGTGTAGGTATTTCCTTGTTCATACAGAGTGAGGTGTAGATATTTCCATATTCATACAGATATAGGGGCTGATATTTCCATGTTCATACAGATAGCGGTGCTGATATTTCCATGTTTTTACAGGTAGCGGTGTAGATACTTCCATTTTTATACGGATTGCGGTGAAGATGTATGCATATTTACACAGATAACGGTGTAGATATTTCCATGTTCATACAGATAGCGGTTTAGATATTTCCATGTTCATCCAGATGGCTGTGTAGATATATCCATGTTCATACAGATAGCGGTGTAGATATTTCCATGTTCATACAGGTAGTGTTGTAGATATTTCCATGTTCATACAGATAGCGGTGTAGCTATTTCCATGTTCATACAGATAGCGGTGTAGATATTTCCATCTTCATAGAGATAGCGGTGTAGATATTTCCATGTTCTTACAGATAACGGTGCTGATATTTCCATGTTTATACAGGTAGTGGTGTAGATATTTCCATGTCTATACAGATAGCGGTGTAGATATTTCCATGTTTATACATATAGCGGTGTAGATATTTCCAAGTTTATGCAGATAGCGGTGTAGATATCTCCATCTTAATATAGATTTGGGTGTAGATGTTTATATCTTCATACAGATTGCGGTGCAGATATTTCCATGTTCATACAGATGGCGGTGTAGATATTCGCATGTTTATAGAGATAGCGCTGTAGTTATTTCCATGTGTAAAGAGATAGCTTTGTAGATATTTCCATGTATATACCGATAGCTGTGTAGATATTTCCATTTTCATGCAGATAGCCGTGTAGATATTTCCATGTTGAAACAGATAGCGGTGTAGATATTTCCATGTTCATGCAGATAGCAGTGTAGATATTTCCATGTTTATACAGATAGCGGTGAAGATGTATGCATGTTTACACAGATAGCGGTGTAGATATTTCCATGTTCATACAGATTGCGGTGTAGATATTTTCATGCTCATCCAGATGGCTGAGTAGATGTATCCATGTTCATACAGATGGTGGTGAAGATATTTCCAGGTTCATACAGATAGCGGTGTAGTTATTTCCATGTGTAAAGAGATAGCTGTGTAGATATTTCCATGTATATGCAGATAGCTGTGTAGATATTTGCATTTTCATGCAGATAGCGGTGTAGATATTTCCATGTTCAAACAGATAGCGGTGTAGATATTTCCATGTTCATAGAGATAGCGGTGTAGATATTTCCATGTTCATACAGATAGCGGTGTAGATATTTCCATGTTCATACAGACGGCTGTGTAGATATATCCATGTTCATACTGATGGCAGTGAAGATATTTCCATGTTCATACAGATAGCGGTGTAGATATTTCCATGTTCATACAGATAGCGGTGCAGATATTTCCATGTTCATACTGATAGCGGTGCTGATATTTCCATGTTTATACAGATAGCGGTGTAGATATTTCCATGTTTATACAGATAGCGGTGTAGATATTTCCATGTTTATACAGATAGCGGTGTAGATATCTCCTTCTTAATACAGATGGCGGAGTAGATATTTATATGTACATACAGATGGCGGTGCAGATATTTCCATGTTCATACAGATAGCGGTGTAGCTATTTCCATGTTCATACCGATAGCGGCGTAGATATTTCCATGTTCATCCAGATGGCTGTGTAGACATATCCATGTTCATACTGATGGCGGTGAAGATATTTCCATGTTCATACAGATAGCGGTGTAGATATTTCCATGTTCATACAGATAGCGGTGCAGATATTTCCATGTTCATACTGATAGTGGTGCTGATATTTCCATGTTTATACAGATAGCGGTGTAGATATTTCCATGTTTATACAGATAGCGGTGTAGATATTTCCATGTTTATACAGATAGCGGTGTAGATATCTCCATCTTAATACAGATGGCGGTGTAGATATTTATATGTTCATACAGATGGCCGTGCAGATATTTCCATGTTCATACAGATAGCGGTGTAGTTATTTCCATGTGTAAAGAGATAGCTGTGTATATACTTCCATGTATATGCAGATAGTTGGGTAGATATTTCCATTTTCATGCAGATAGCGGTTTAGATATTTCCATGTTCAAACAGATAGCGGTGTAGATATTTCCATGTTCATGCAGATAGCGGTGGAGATATTTCCATGTTTATACAGATAGCGGTGAAGATGTATGCATGTTTACACAGATAGCGGTGTAGATATTTCCGTGTTCATACAGATAGCGGTGTAGATATTTCCATATTCATACAGATAGCGATGTAGATATTTCCATGTTTATACAGATAGCGGTGAAGATGTATGCAAGTTTACACAGATAGCGGTGTAGATGTTTCCATGTTCATACAGATAGCGGTGTAGATATTTCCATGTTCATACAGATAGCGTTGTAGATATTTCCATGTTCATACAGATAGTGGTGTAGATATTTCCATGTTCATACAGATAGCGGTGTAGATATTTCCATGTTCGTACAGATAGCTGTGTAGATATTTCCATCTTCATAGAGATAGCGGTGTAGATATTTCCATGTTCATAGAGATACCGGTGTAGATATTTCCATGTTCATACAGATAGAGGGGCTGATATTTCCATGTTCTTACAGATAGCGGTGCTGATATTTCCATGTTTATACAGGTAGCGGTGTAGATATTTCCATGTTTATTCAGACAGCAGTGTAGATATTTCCATGTTTATACATATAGGTGTGTAGATATTTCCATGTTTATACAGACAGCAGTGTAGATATTTCCATGTTTATACAAATAGCGGTGTAGATACTTCCAAGTTTATACAGATAGCTGTGTAGATATCTCCATCTTAATATAGATGGGTGTGTAGATATTTATATCTTCATACAGATGGCGGTGGAGATATTTCCATGTTCATACAGATGGCGGTGTAGATATTTGCATGTTTATAGAGATAGCGCTGTAGTTATTTCCATGTGTAAAGAGATAGCTTTGTAGATATTTCCATGTATATGCAGATCGCTGTGTAGATATTTCCATTTTCATGCAGATAGCGGTGTAGATATTTCCATGTTCAAACAGATAGCGGTGTAGATATTTCCATGTTCATGCAGATAGCAGTGTAGATATTTCCATGTTTATACAGATAGCGGTGAAGATGTATTCATGTTTACACAGATAGCCGTGTATATATTTCCATGTTCATACAGATAGCGGAGTAGATATTTCCATGCTCATCCAGATGGCTGTGTAGACATATCCGTGTTCATACAGATGGCGTTGAAGATAATTCCATGTTCATACACATAGCGGTGTAGGTATTTCCTTGTTCATACAGAGTGTGGTGTAGATATTTCCATATTCATACAGATAGAGGGGCTGATATTTCCATGTTCATACAGATAGCGGTGCTGATATTTCCATGTTTTTACAGGTAGCGGTGTAGATACTTCCATGTTTATACGGATTGCGGTGAAGATGTATGCATATTTGCACAGATAACGGTGTAGATATTTCCATGTTCATACAGATAGCGGTTTAGATATTTCCATGTTCATCCAGATGGCTGTGTAGATATATCCATGTTCATACAGATAGCGGTGTAGATATTTCCATGTTCATACAGGTAGTGGTGTAGATATTTCCATGTTCATACAGATAGCGGTGTAGATATTTCCATGTTTATACAGATAGCGGTGAAGATGTATGCAAGTTTACACAGATAGTGGTGTAGATATTTCCATGTTCATACAGATAGCGGTGTAGATATTTCCATGTTCATACAGATAGCGGTTTAGATATTTCCATGTTCATCCAGATGGCTGTGTAGACATATCCATGTTCATACAGATGGCGGTGAAGATAACTCCATGTTCATACACATAGCGGTGTAGGTATTTCCTTGTTCATACAGAGTGTGGTGTAGATATTTCCATATTCATACAGATAGAGGGGCTGATATTTCCATGTTCACACAGATAGCGGTGCTGATATTTCCATGTTTTTACAGGTAGCGGTGTAGATACTTCCATGTTTATACGGATTACGGTGAAGATGTATGCATATATACACAGATAACGGTGTAGATATTTCCATGTTCATACAGATAGCGGTTTAGATATTTCCTTGTTCATCCAGATGGCTGTGTAGATATATCCATGTTCATACAGATAGCGGTGTAGATATTTCCATGTTCATACAGGTAGTGGTGTAGATATTTCCATGTTCATACAGATAGCGGTGTAGCTATTTCCATGTTCATACAGATAGCGGTGTAGATATTTCCATCTTCATAGAGATAGAGGTGTAGATATTTCCATGTTCTTACAGATAACGGTGCTGATATTTCCATGTTTATACAGGTAGCGGTGTAGATATTTCCATGTCTATACAGATAGCGGTGTAGATATTTCCATGTTTATACATATAGCGGTGTAGATATTTCCAAGTTTATGCAGATAGCTGTGTAGATATCTCCATCTTAATATAGATGTGGGTGTAGATATTTATATCTTCATACAGATTGCGGTGCAGATATTTCCATGTTCATACAGATGGCGGTGTAGATATTCGCATGTATATAGAGATAGCGCTGTAGTTATTTCCATGTGTAAAGAGATAGCTTTGTAGATATTTCCATGTACATGCAGATCGCTGTGTAGATATTTCCATTTTCATGCAGATAGCGGTGTAGATATTTCCATGTTCAAACAGATAGCGGTGTAGATATTTCCATGTTCATGCAGATAGCAGTGTATATATTTCCATGTTTATACAGATAGCGGTGAAGATGTATGCATGTTTACACAGATAGCGGTGTAGATATTTCCATGTTCATACAGATTGCGGTGTAGATATTTCCATGCTCATCCAGATGGCTGTGTAGATATATCCATGTTCATACAGATGGCGGTGAAGATATTTCCATGTTCATACAGATAGCGGTGTAGTTATTTCCATGTGTAAAGAGATAGCTGTGTAGATACTTCCATGTATATGCAGATAGTTGTGTAGATATTTCCATTTTCATGCAGATAGCGGTTTAGATATTTCCATGTTCAAACAGATAGCGGTGTAGATATTTCCATGTTCATACAGATAGCGGTGTAGATATTTCCATGTTTATACAGATAGCGGTGAAGATGTATGCATGTTTACACAGATAGCGGTGTAGATATTTCCGTGTTCATACAGATAGCGGTGTAGATATTTCCATGTTCATACAGATAGCTGTGTAGATATTTCCATGTTCATACAGATAGCGGTGTAGATATTTCCATGTTCGTACAGATAGCGGTGTAGATATTTCCATCTTCATACAGATAGCGGTGTATATATTTCCATGTTCGTACAGATAGCAGTGTAGATATTTCCATCTTCATAGAGATAGCGGTGTAGATATTTCCATGTTTATACAGATAACGGTGCTGATATTTCCATGTTTATACAGGTAGCGGTGTAGATATTTCCATGTTTATACAGATAGCGGTGAAGGTGAATGCGTGTTTACACAGATAGCAGTGTAAATATTTCCATGTTCATACAGATAGCGGTGTAGATATTTCCATGTTCATACAGATAGCGGTGTAGATATTTCCATGTTCATACAGATAGCGGTGTAGATATTTCCATGTTCATACAGATAGCGGTGTAGATATTTCCATGTTCATACAGATAGCGGTGTAGATATTTCCATGTTCATACAGATAGCGGTGTAGATATTTCCATGTTCATACAGATAGCGGAGTAGATATTTCCATGTTCATACAGATAGCGGTGCAGATATTTCCATGTTCATACTGATAGCGGTGCTGATATTTCCATGTTTATACAGATAGCGGTGTAGATATTTCCATGTTTATACAGATAGCGGTGTAGATATTTCCATGTTTATACAGATAGCGGTGTAGATATCTACTTCTTAATACAGATGGCAGAGTAGATATTTATATGTTCATACAGATGGCGGTGCAGATATTTCCATGTTCATACAGATAGCGGTGTAGCTATTTCCATGTTCATACCGATAGCAGCGTAGATATTTCCATGTTCATCCAGATGGCTGTGTAGACATATCCATGTTCATACAGATGGCAATGAAGATAATTCCATGTTAATACAGATAGCGGTGTAGATATTTCCATGTTCATACAGAGTGTGGTGTAGATATTTCCATATTCATACAGATAGAGGGGCTGATATTTCCATGTTCATACAGATAGCGGTGCTGATATTTCCATGTTTATACAGATAGCGGTGTAGATATTTCCATGTTTATACAGATAGCGGTGTAGATATCTCCATCTTAATACAGATGGCGGTGTAGATATTTATATGTTCATACAGATGGCCGTGCAGATATTTCCATGTTCATACAGATAGCGGTGTAGTTATTTCCATGTGTAAAGAGACAGCTGTGTAGATACTTCCACGTATATGCAGATAGTTGTGTAGATATTTCCATTTTCATGCAGATAGCGGTTTAGATATTTCCATGTTCAAACAGACAGCGGTGTAGATATTTCCATGTTCATACAGATAGCGGTGTAGATATTTCCATGTTTATACAGATAGCGGTGAAGATGTATGCATGTTTACACAGATAGCGGTGTAGATATTTCCGTGTTCATACAGATAGCGGTGTAGATATTTCCATGTTCATACTGATAGCGGTGTAGATATTTCCATGTTTATACAGATAGCAGTGAAGATGTATGCAAGTTTACACAGATAGCGGTGTAGATATTTCCATGTTCATACAGATAGCGGTGTAGATATTTCCATGTTCATACAGAAATCGGTGTAGATATTTCCATGTTCATACAGATAGCAGTGTAGATATTTCCATGTTCATACAGATAGCGGTGTAGATAATTCCATGTTCGTACAGATAGCGTTGTAGATATTTCCATCTTCATAGAGATAGCGGTGTAGATATTTCCTTGTTCATACAGATAACGGTGCTGATATTTCCATGTTTATACAGGTAGCGGTGTAAATATTTCCATGTTTATACAGGTAGCGGTGTAGATATTTCCATGTTTATACAGATAGCAATGTAGATATTTCCGTGTTTATACAAATAGCGGTGAAGATATTTCCAAGTTTATACAGATAGCGGTGTAGATATCTCCATCTTAATATAGATGGGGGTGTAGATATTTATATTTTCATACAGATGGCGGTGCAGATATTTCCATGTTCATACAGATGTCGGTGTAGATATTTGCATGTTTATAGAGATAGCGCTGTAGTTATTTCCATGTGTAAAGAGATAGCTTTGTAGATATTTCCATGTATATGCAGATCGCTGTGTAGATATTTCCATTTTCATGCAGATAGCGGTGTAGATATTTCCATGTTCAAACAGATAGCGGTGTAGATATTTCCATGTTCATGCAGATAGCAGTGTAGATATTTCCATGTTTATACAGATAGCGGTGAAGATGTATGCATGTTTACACAGATAGCGGTGTATATATTTCCATGTTCATACAGATAGCGGAGTAGATATTTCCATGCTCATCCAGATGGCTGTGTAGATATATCTATGTTCATATAGATCGCGGTGAAGATATTTCCATGTTCATACAGATTGCGGTGTAGTTATTTCCATGTGTAAAGAGATAGCTGTGTAGATATTTCCATGTATATGCAGATAGCTGTGTAGATATTTCCATTTTCATGCAGATAGCGGTTTAGATATTTCCATGTTCAAACAGATAGCGGTGTAGATATTTCCATGTTCATAGAGATAGCGGTGCAGATATATCCATGTCCATACAGATAGCGGTGTAGATATTTCCATGTTCATACAGATGGCTGTGTAGATATTTCCGTGTTCATACAGATAGCGGTGTAGATATTTCCATGTTTATGCAGATAGCGGTGTAGATATTTCCATGTTTATACAGACAGCGGTGTAGATAACTCCATCTTAATACAGATGGCGGTATTGATATTTATATGTTCATACAGATGGCCGTGCAGATATTTCCATGTTCATACAGATAGCGGTGTAGTTATTTCCATGTGTAAAGAGATAGCTGTGTAGATACTTCCATGTATATGCAGATAGTTGTGTAGATATTTCCATTTTCATGCAGATAGCGGTTTAGATATTTCCATGTTCAAACAGATAGCGGGGTAGATATTTCCATGTTCATACAGAGAGCGGTGTAGATATTTTCATGTTTATACAGATAGCGGTGAAGATGTATGCATGTTTACACAGATAGCGGTGTAGATATTTCCGTGTTCATACACATAGCGGTGTAGATATTTCCATGTTCATACAGATACCGGTGTAGATATTTCCATGTTTATACAGATAGCGGTGAAGATGTATGCGTGTTTACGCAGATAGCGGTGTAGATATTTCCATGTTCATACAGATAGCGGTGTAGATATTTCCATGTTCATACAGATAGCGGTGTAGATATTTCCATGTTCATACAGATAGCGGTGTAGATATTTCCATGTTCATACAGATAGCGGTGTAGATATTTCCATGTTCATACAGATAGCGGTGTAGATATTTCCATGTTCATACAGATAGCGGTGTAGATATTTCCATGTTCGTACAGATAGCGGTGTAGATATTTCCATCTTCATAGAGATAGCGGTGTAGATATTTCCATGTTCATACAGATAGCATTGCTGATATTTCCATGTTTATACAGGTAGCGGTGTAGATATTTCCATGTTTATACATATAGCGGTGTAGATATTTCCCAGTTTATACAGATAGCGGTGTAGATATCTCCATCTTAATATAGATGGGGGTGTAGATATTTATATCTTCATACAGATGGCGGTGCAGATATTTCCATATTCATACAGATGGCGGTGTAGATATTTGCATGTTTATAGAGATAGCGCTGTAGTTATTTCCATGTGTAAAGAGATTGTTTTGTAGGTATTTCCATGTATATGCAGATCGCTGTGTAGATATTTCCATTTTCATGCAGATAGCGGTGTAGATATTTCCATGTTCAAACAGATAGCGGTGTAGAAATTTCCATGTTCATGCGGATAGCAGTGTAGATATTTCCATGTTTATACAGATAGCGGTGAAGATGTATGCATGTTAACACAGATAGCGGTGTATATATTTCCATGTTCATACAGATAGCGGTGTAGATATTTCCATGCTCATCCAGATGGCTGTGTAGATATATCCATGTTCATACAGATGGCGGTGAAGATATTTCCATGTTCATACAGATAGCGGTGTAGTTATTTCCATGTGTAAAGAGATAGCTGTGTAGATATTTCCATGTATATGCAGATAGCTGTGTAGATATTTCCATTTTCATGCAGATAGCGGATTAGATATTTCCATGTTCAAACAGATAGCGGTGTAGATAATTCCATGTTCATAGAGATAACGGTGTAGATATTTCCATGTTCATATGGATAGCGGTGTAGATATTTCCATGTGCATTCAGATGGCTGTGTAGATATATCCATGTTCATACTGATGGCGGTGAAGATATTTCCATGTTCATACAGATAGCGGTGTAGATATTTCCATGTTCATACAGATAGCGGTGGAGATATTTCCATGTTCATACTGATAGCGGTGCTGATATTTCCATGTTTATACAGATAGCGGTGTAGATATTTCCATGTTTAAACAGATAGCGGTGTAGATATTTCCATGTTTATACAGATAGCGGTGTAGCTATTTCCATGTTCATACAGATAGCGGTGTAGATATTTCCATGTTCATACAGATAGCGGTGTATTTATTTCCATGTTCATACAGATAGCGGTGTAGATATTTCCATGTTCATACAGATAGCGGTGTAGATATTTCCATGTTCATAGACATAGCGGTGTAGATATTTCCATGTTCATACAGATAGCGGTGCTGATATTTCCCAGTTTATACAGATAGCGGTGAAGATAACTCCATCTTAATACAGATGGCGGTGTAGATATTTATATGTTCATACAGATGGCGGTGCAGTTATATCCATGTTCATACAGATGGCGGTGTAGATATTTCCATGTTTATAGAGATAGCGGTGTATTTATTTCCATGTGTATAGAGATAGCTTTGTAGATATTTCCATGTATATGCAGATAGCTGTGTAGATATTTCTATTTTCATGCAGATAGCGGTTTAGATATTTCCATGTTCAAACAGATAGCGGTGTAGATATTTCCATGTTCATACAGATAGCGGTGAAGATGTATGCAAGTTTACACAGATAGCGGTGTAGATATTTCCATGTTCATACAGATCGCGTTGTAGATATTTCCATGTTAATCCAGATGGCTGTGTAGACATATCCATGTTCATACAGATGGCGGTGAAGATATTTCCATGTTCATACAGATAGCGGTGTAGATATTTCCATGTTCATCCAGATGGCTGTGTAGATATATCCATGTTCATACAGATAGCGGTGTACATATTTCCATGTTCATACAGATAGTGCTGTAGATATTTCCATGTTCATACAGATAGCGGTGCAGCTATTTCCATGTTCATACAGATAGCGGTGTAGATATTTCCATGTTCGTACAGATAGCGGTGTAGATATTTCCACGTTTATACAGATAGCGGTGTAGATATCTCCATCTTAATAGAGATGGCGGTGAAGATATTTATATGTTCATACAGATGGCGGTGCAGATATTTCCATGTTCATACAGATAGCGGTGTAGTTATTTCCATGTGTAAAGGTATCGCTGTGTAGATACTTCCATGTATATGCAGATAGTTGTGTAGATATTTCCATTTTCATGCAGATAGCGGTTTAGATATTTCCATGTTCAAACAGATAGCGGTGTAGATATTTCCATGTTCATACAGATAGCGGTGTAGATATTTCCATGTTTATACAGATAGCGGTGAAGATGTATGCATGTTTACACAGATAGCGGTGTAGATATTTCCGTGTTCATACAGATAGCGGTGTAGATATTTCCATGTTCATACAGATAGCGTTATAGATATTTCCATGTTTATACAGATAGCGGTGAAGATGTATGCATGTTTACACAGATAGCGGTGTAGATATTTCCATGTTCATACAGATAGCGGTGTAGATATTTCCATGTTCATACAGATAGCGGTGTAGATATTTCCATGTTCATACAGATAGCGGTGTAGATATTTCCATGTTCATACAGATAGTGGTGTAGATATTTCCATGTTCATACAGATAGCGGTGTAGATATTTCCATGTTCGTACAGATAGCGGTGTAGATATTTCCATCTTCATAGAGATAGCGGTGTAGATATTTCCATGTTCATACAGATAGCGGTGCTGATATTTCCATGTTTATACAGGTAGCGGTGTAGATATTTCCATGTTTATACAGATAGCAGTGTAGATATTTCCATGTTTATACTTATAGCGGTGTAGATATTTCCAAGTTTATACAGATAGCGGTGTAGATATCTCCATCTTAATATAGATGGGGGTGTAGATATTTATATCTTCATACAGATGGCGGTGCAGATATTTCCATGTTCATACAGATGGCGGTGTAGATATTTGCATGTTTATAGAGATAGCGCTGTAGTTATTTCCATGTGTAAAGAGATAGCTTTGTAGATATTTCCATGTATATGCAGATCGCTGTGTAGATATTACCATTTTCATGCAGATAGCGGCGTAGATATTTCCATGTTCAAACAGATAGCGGTGTAGATATTTCCATTTTCATGCAGATAGCAGTGTAGATATTTCCATGTTTATACAGATAGCGGTGAAGATGTATGCTTGTTTACACAGATAGCCATGTATATATTTCCATGTTCATACAGATAGCGGTGTAGATATTTCCATGCTCATACAGATGGCTGTGTAGATATATCCATGTTCATACAGATGGCGGTGAAGATATTTCCATGTTCATACAGATAGCGGTGTAGTTATTTCCATGTGTAAGGAGATAGCTGTGTAGATATTTCCATGTATATGCAGATAGCTGTGTAGATATTTCCATTTTCATGCAGATAGCGGTTTAGATATTTCCATGTTCAAACAGATAGCGGTGTAGATATTTCCATGTTTATAGAGATAGCGGTGTAGATATTTCCATGTTCATACAGATAGCGTTGTAGATATTTCCATGTGCATACATTTGGCTGTGTAGATATATCCATGTTCATACTGATGGCGGTGAAGATATTTCCATGTTCATACAGATAGCGGTGTAGATATTTCCATGTTCATACAGATAGCGGTGCCGATATTTCCATGTTTATACAGATAGCGGTGTAGATATTTTCATGTTTAAACAGATAGCGGTGTAGATATTTCCATGTTTATACTGATTGCGGTGTAGCTATTTCCATGTTCATACAGATAGCGGTGTATGTATTTCCATGTTCATACAGATGGCGGTGTAGATATTTCCATGTTCATACAGATAGCGGTGTATGTATTTCCATGTTCATACAGATAGCGGTGTAGATATTTCCATGTTCATAGAGATAGCGGTGTAGATATTTCCATGTTCATACAGATAGCGGTGCTGATATTTCCAAGTTTATACAGATAGCGGTGAAGATATCTCCATCTTAATACACATGGCGGTGTAGATATTTATATGTTCATACAGATGGCGGTGCAGTTATTTCCATGTTCATACAGACGGCGGTGTAGATATTTCCATGTTTATAGAGATAGCGGTGTAGTTATTTCCATGTGTATAGAGATAGCTTTGTAGATATTTCCATGTATATGCAGATAGCTGTGTAGATATTTCTATTTTCATGCAGATAGCGGTTTAGAAATTTCCATGTTCAAACAGATAGCGGTGTAGATATTTCCATGTTCATACAGATAGCAGTGTAGATATTTCCATGTTTATACAGATAGCGGTGAAGATGTATGCATGTTTACACAGATAGCGGTGTAGATATTTCCATGTTCATACAGATCACGGTGTAGATATTTCCATGTTAATCCAGTTGGCTGTGTAGACATATCCATGTTCATACAGATGGCGGTGAAGATATTTCCATGTTCATACAGATATCGGTGTAGATATTTCCATGTTCATACAGAAAGCGGTGTAGATATTTCCATGTTCATACAGATGGCTGTGTATATATATCCATGTTCATACAGATGGCGTTGAAGATATTTCCATGTTCATAGAGATAGCGGTGTAGATATTTCCATGTTCATACAGATAGCGGGGTAGATATTTCCATGTTCATACCGATAGCGGTGCTAATATTTCCATGTTTATACAGGTAGCGGTGTAGATATTTCCATGTTCATACAGATAGCGGTGTAGATAATTCCATGTTCGTACAGATAGCGGTGTAGATATTTCCATCTTCATAGAGATAGCGGTGTATATATTTCCTTGTTCATACAGATAACGGTGCTGATATTTCCATGTTTATACAGGTAGCGGTGTAGATATTTCCATGTTTATACAGGTAGCGGTGTAGATATTTCCATGTTTATACAGATAGCAGTGTAGATATTTCCGTGTTTATACAAATAGCGGTGAAGATATTTCCAAGTTTATACAGATAGCGGTGTAGATATCTCCATCTTAATATAGATGGGGGTGTAGATATTTATATCTTCATACCGATGGCGGTGCAGATATTTCCATGTTCATTCAGATGGCGGTGTAGATATTTGCATGTTTATAGAGATAGCGCTGTAGTTATTTCCATGTTTAAAGAGATAGCTTTTTAGATATTTCCATGTATATGCAGATCGCTGTGTAGATATTTCCATTTTCATGCAGATAGCGGTGTAGATATTTCCATGTTCAAACAGATAGTGGTGTAGATATTTCCATGTTCATTCAGATAGCAGTGTAGATATTTCCATGTTTATACAGATAGCGGTGAAGATTTATGCATGTTTACACAGATAGCGGTGTATATATTTCCATGTTCATACAGATAGCGGTGTAGATATTTCCATGCTCATCCAGATGGCTGTGTAGATATATCCATGTTCATACAGATGGCGGTGAAGATATTTCCAAGTTCATAAAGATAGCGGTGTAGTTATTGCCATGTGTAAAGAGATAGCTGTGTAGATATTTCCATGTATATGCAGATAGCTGTGTAGATATTTGCATTTTCATGCAGATAGCGGTTTAGATATTTCCATGTTCAAACAGATAGCGGTGTAGATATTTCCATGTTCATAGAGATAGCGGTGTAGATATTTCCATGTTCATACGGATAGCGGTGTAGATATTTCCATGTGCATACAGATGGCTGTGTAGATATATGCATGTTCATACTGATGGCGGTGAAGATATTTCCATGTTCATACAGATAGCGGAGTAGATATTTCCATGTTCATACAGATAGCGGTACAGATATTTCCATGTTCATACTGATAGCGGTGCTGATATTTCCATGTTTATACAGATAGCGGTGTAGATATTTCCATGTTTATACAGATAGCGGTGTAGATATTTCCATGTTTATACAGATAGCGGTGTAGATATCTACTTCTTAATACAGATGGCAGAGTAGATATTTATATGTTCATACAGATGGCGGTGCAGATATTTCCATGTTCATACAGATAGCGGTGTAGCTATTTCCATGTTCATACCGATAGCAGCGTAGATATTTCCATGTTAATCCAGATGGCTGTGTAGACATATCCATGTTCATACAGATGGCAATGAAGATAATTCCATGTTAATACAGATAGCGGTGTAGATATTTCCATGTTCATACAGAGTGTGGTGTAGATATTTCCATATTCATACAGATAGAGAGGCTGATATTTCCATGTTCATACAGATAGCGGTGCTGATATTTCCATGTTTATACAGATAGCGGTGTAGATATTTCCATGTTTATACAGATAGCGGTGTAGATATCTCCATCTTAATAGAGATGGCAGTGTAGATATTTATATGTTCATACAGATGGCCGTGCAGATATTTCCATGTTCATACAGATAGCGGTGTAGTTATTTCCATGTGTAAAGAGACAGCTGTGTAGATACTTCCACGTATATGCAGATAGTTGTGTAGATATTTCCATTTTCATGCAGATAGCGGTTTAGATATTTCCATGTTCAAACAGACAGCGGTGTAGATATTTCCATGTTCATACAGATAGCGGTGTAGATATTTCCATGTTTATACAGATAGCGGTGAAGATGTATGCATGTTTACACAGATAGCGGTGTAGATATTTCCGTGTTCATACAGATAGCGGTGTAGATATTTCCATGTTCATACTGATAGCGGTGTAGATATTTCCATGTTTATACAGATAGCAGTGAAGATGTATGCAAGTTTACACAGATAGCGGTGTAGATATTTCCATGTTCATACAGATAGCGGTGTAGATATTTCCATGTTCATACAGATAGCGGTGTAGATATTTCCATGTTCATACAGATATCGGTGTAGATATTTCCATGTTCATACAGATAGCAGTGTAGATATTTCCATGTTCATACAGATAGCGGTGTAGATAATTCCATGTTCGTACAGATAGCGGTGTAGATATTTCCATCTTCATAGAGATAGCGGTGTAGATATTTCCTTGTTCATACAGATAACGGTGCTGATATTTCCATGTTTATACAGGTAGCGGTGTAGATATTTCCATGTTTATACAGGTAGCGGTGTAGATATTTCCATGTTTATACAGATAGCAGTGTAGATATTTCCGTGTTTATACAAATAGCGGTGAAGATATTTCCAAGTTTATACAGATAGCGGTGTAGATATCTCCATCTTAATATAGATGGGGGTGTAGATATTTATATTTTCATACAGATGGCGGTGCAGATATTTCCATGTTCATACAGATGTCGGTGTAGATATTTGCATGTTTATAGAGATAGCGCTGTAGTTATTTCCATGTGTAAAGAGATAGCTTTGTAGATATTTCCATGTATATGCAGATCGCTGTGTAGATATTTCCATTTTCATGCAGATAGCTGTGTAGATATTTCCATGTTCAAACAGATAGCGGTGTAGATATTTCCATGTTCATGCAGATAGCAGTGTAGATATTTCCATGTTTATACAGATAGCGGTGAAGATGTATGCATGTTTACACAGATAGCGGTGTATATATTTCCATGTTCATACAGATAGCGGAGTAGATATTTCCATGCTCATCCAGATGGCTGTGTAGATATATCTATGTTCATATAGATCGCGGTGAAGATATTTCCATGTTCATACAGATTGCGGTGTAGTTATTTCCATGTGTAAAGAGATAGCTGTGTAGATATTTCCATGTATATGCAGATAGCTGTGTAGATATTTCCATTTTCATGCAGATAGCGGTTTAGATATTTCCATGTTCAAACAGATAGCGGTGTAGATATTTCCATGTTCATAGAGATAGCGGTGCAGATATATCCATGTCCATACAGATAGCGGTGTAGATATTTCCATGTTCATACAGATGGCTGTGTAGATATTTCCGTGTTCATACAGATAGCGGTGTAGATATTTCCATGTTTATGCAGATAGCGGTGTAGATATTTCCATGTTTATACAGACAGCGGTGTAGATATCTCCATCTTAATACAGATGGCGGTATTGATATTTATATGTTCATACAGATGGCCGTGCAGATATTTCCATGTTCATACAGATAGCGGTGTAGTTATTTCCATGTGTAAAGAGATAGCTGTGTATATACTTCCATGTATATGCAGATAGTTGTGTAGATATTTCCATTTTCATGCAGATAGCGGTTTAGATATTTCCATGTTCAAACAGATAGCGGGGTAGATATTTCCATGTTCATACAGAGAGCGGTGTAGATATTTTCATGTTTATACAGATAGCGGTGAAGATGTATGCATGTTTACACAGATAGCGGTGTAGATATTTCCGTGTTCATACACATAGCGGTGTAGATATTTCCATGTTCATACAGATACCGGTGTAGATATTTCCATGTTTATACAGATAGCGGTGAAGATGTATGCGTGTTTACACAGATAGCGGTGTAGATATTTCCATGTTCATACAGATAGCGGTGTAGATATTTCCATGTTCATACAGATAGCGGTGTAGATATTTCCATGTTCATACAGATAGCGGTGTAGATATTTCCATGTTCATACAGATAGCGGTGTAGATATTTCCATGTTCATACAGATAACATTGCTGATATTTCCATGTTTATACAGGTAGCGGTGTAGATATTTCCATGTTTATACATATAGCGGTGTAGATATTTCCCAGTTTATACAGATAGCGGTGTAGATATCTCCATCTTAATATAGATGGGGGTGTAGATATTTATATCTTCATACAGATGGCGGTGCAGATATTTCCATATTCATACAGATGGCGGTGTAGATATTTGCATGTTTATAGAGATAGCGCTGTAGTTATTTCCATGTGTAAAGAGATTGTTTTGTAGGTATTTCCATGTATATGCAGATCGCTGTGTAGATATTTCCATTTTCATGCAGATAGCGGTGTAGATATTTCCATGTTCAAACAGATAGCGGTGTAGAAATTTCCATGTTCATGCGGATAGCAGTGTAGATATTTCCATGTTTATACAGATAGCGGTGAAGATGTATGCATGTTAACACAGATAGCGGTGTATATATTTCCATGTTCATACAGATAGCGGTGTAGATATTTCCATGCTCATCCAGATGGCTGTGTAGATATATCCATGTTCATACAGATGGCGGTGAAGATATTTCCATGTTCATACAGATAGCGGTGTAGTTATTTCCATGTGTAAAGAGATAGCTGTGTAGATATTTCCATGTATATGCAGATAGCTGTGTAGATATTTCCATTTTCATGCAGATAGCGGATTAGATATTTCCATGTTCAAACAGATAGCGGTGTAGATAATTCCATGTTCATAGAGATAACGGTGTAGATATTTCCATGTTCATATGGATAGCGGTGTAGATATTTCCATGTGCATTCAGATGGCTGTGTAGATATATCCATGTTCATACTGATGGCGGTGAAGATATTTCCATGTTCATACAGATAGCGGTGTAGATATTTCCATGTTCATACAGATAGCGGTGGAGATATTTCCATGTTCATACTGATAGCGGTGCTGATATTTCCATGTTTATACAGATAGCGGTGTAGATATTTCCATGTTTAAACAGATAGCGGTGTAGATATTTCCATGTTTATACAGATAGCGGTGTAGCTATTTCCATGTTCATACAGATAGCGGTGTAGATATTTCCATGTTCATACAGATAGCGGTGTATTTATTTCCATGTTCATACAGATAGCGGTGTAGATATTTCCATGTTCATACAGATAGCGGTGTAGATATTTCCATGTTCATAGACATAGCGGTGTAGATATTTCCATGTTCATACAGATAGCGGTGCTGATATTTCCCAGTTTATACAGATAGCGGTGAAGATAACTCCATCTTAATACAGATGGCGGTGTAGATATTTATATGTTCATAAAGATGGCGGTGCAGTTATATCCATGTTCATACAGATGGCGGTGTAGATATTTCCATGTTTATAGAGATAGCGGTGTATTTATTTCCATGTGTATAGAGATAGCTTTGTAGATATTTCCATGTATATGCAGATAGCTGTGTAGATATTTCTATTTTCATGCAGATAGCGGTTTAGATATTTCCATGTTCAAACAGATAGCGGTGTAGATATTTCCATGTTCATACAGATAGCGGTGTAGATATTTCCATGTTTATACAGATAGCGGTGAAGATGTATGCAAGTTTACACAGATAGCGGTGTAGATATTCCCATGTTCATACAGATCGCGTTGTAGATATTTCCATGTTAATCCAGATGGCTGTGTAGACATATCCATGTTCATACAGATGGCGGTGAAGATATTTCCATGTTCATACAGATAGCGGTGTAGATATTTGCATGTTCATCCAGATGGCTGTGTAGATATATCCATGTTCATACAGATAGCGGTGTACATATTTCCATGTTCATACAGATAGTGCTGTAGATATTTCCATGTTCATACAGATAGCGGTGCAGCTATTTCCATGTTCATACAGATAGCGGTGTAGATATTTCCATGTTCGTACAGATAGCGGTGTAGATATTTCCACGTTTATACAGATAGCGGTGTAGATATCTCCATCTTAATAGAGATGGCGGTGTAGATATTTATATGTTCATACAGATGGCGGTGCAGATATTTCCATGTTCATACAGATAGCGGTGTAGTTATTTCCATGTGTAAAGGTATCGCTGTGTAGATACTTCCATGTATATGCAGATAGTTGTGTAGATATTTCCATTTTCATGCAGATAGCGGTTTAGATATTTCCATGTTCAAACAGATAGCGGTGTAGATATTTCCATGTTCATACAGATAGCGGTGTAGATATTTCCATGTTTATACTGATAGCGGTGAAGATGTATGCATGTTTACACAGATAGCGGTGTAGATATTTCCGTGTTCATACAGATAGCGGTGTAGATATTTCCATGTTCATACAGATAGCGTTATAGATATTTCCATGTTTATACAGATAGCGGTGAAGATGTATGCATGTTTACACAGATAGCGGTGTAGATATTTCCATGTTCATACAGATAGCGGTGTAGATATTTCCATGTTCATACAGATAGCGGTGTAGATATTTCCATGTTCATACAGATAGCAGTGTAGATATTTCCATGTTCATACAGATAGTGGTGTAGATATTTCCATGTTCATACAGATAGCGGTGTAGATATTTCCATGTTCGTACAGATAGCGGTGTAGATATTTCCATCTTCATAGAGATAGCGGTGTAGATATTTCCATGTTCATACAGATAACGGTGCTGATATTTCCATGTTTATACAGGTAGCGGTGTAGATATTTCCATGTTTATACAGATAGCAGTGTAGATATTTCCATGTTTATACTTATAGCGGTGTAGATATTTCCAAGTTTATACAGATAGCGGTGTAGATATCTCCATCTTAATATAGATGGGGGTGTAGATATTTATATCTTCATACAGATGGCGGTGCAGATATTTCCATGTTCATACAGATGGCGGTGTAGATATTTGCATGTTTATAGAGATAGCGCTGTAGTTATTTCCATGTGTAAAGAGATAGCTTTGTAGATATTTCCATGTATATGCAGATCGCTGTGTAGATATTACCATTTTCATGCAGATAGCGGCGTAGATATTTCCATTTTCAAACAGATAGCGGTGTAGATATTTCCATTTTCATGCAGATAGCAGTGTAGATATTTCCATGTTTATACAGATAGCGGTGAAGATGTATGCTTGTTTACACAGATAGCCATGTATATATTTCCATGTTCATACAGATAGCGGTGTAGATATTTCCATGCTCATACAGATGGCTGTGTAGATATATCCATGTTCATACAGATGGCGGTGAAGATATTTCCATGTTCATACATATAGCGGTGTAGTTATTTCCATGTGTAAGGAGATAGCTGTGTAGATATTTCCATGTATATGCAGATAGCTGTGTAGATATTTCCATTTTCATGCAGATAGCGGTTTAGATATTTCCATGTTCAAACAGATAGCGGTGTAGATATTTCCATGTTTATAGAGATAGCGGTGTAGATATTTCCATGTTCATACAGATTGCGTTGTAGATATTTCCATGTGCATACATTTGGCTGTGTAGATATATCCATGTTCATACTGATGGCGGTGAAGATATTTCCATGTTCATACAGATAGCGGTGTAGATATTTCCATGTTCATACAGATAGCGGTGCCGATATTTCCATGTTTATACAGATAGCGGTGTAGATATTTTCATGTTTAAACAGATAGCGGTGTAGATATTTCCATGTTTATACTGATTGCGGTGTAGCTATTTCCATGTTCATACAGATAGCGGTGTATGTATTTCCATGTTCATACAGATAGCGGTGTAGCTATTTCCATGTTCATACAGATAGCGGTGTATGTATTTCCATGTTCATACAGATAGCGGTGTAGATATTTCCATGTTCATAGAGATAGCGGTGTAGATATTTCCATGTTCATACAGATAGCGGTGCTGATATTTCCAAGTTTATACAGATAGCGGTGAAGATATCTCCATCTTAATACACATGGCGGTGTAGATATTTATATGTTCATACAGATGGCGGTGCAGTTATTTCCATGTTCATACAGACGGCGGTGTAGATATTTCCATGTTTATAGAGATAGCGGTGTAGTTATTTCCATGTGTATAGATATAGCTTTGTAGATATTTCCATGTATATGCAGATAGCTGTGTAGATATTTCTATTTTCATGCAGATAGCGGTTTAGAAATTTCCATGTTCAAACAGATAGCGGTGTAGATATTTCCATGTTCATACAGATAGCGGTGTAGATATTTCCATGTTTATACAGATAGCGGTGAAGATGTATGCATGTTTACACAGATAGCGGTGTAGATATTTCCATGTTCATACAGATCACGGTGTAGATATTTCCATGTTAATCCAGTTGGCTGTGTAGACATATCCATGTTCATACAGATGGCGGTGAAGATATTTCCATGTTCATACAGATATCGGTGTAGATATTTCCATGTTCATACAGAAAGCGGTGTAGATATTTCCATGTTCATACAGATGGCTGTGTATATATATCCATGTTCATACAGATGGCGTTGAAGATATTTCCATGTTCATAGAGATAGCGGTGTAGATATTTCCATGTTCATACAGATAGCGGGGTAGATATTTCCATGTTCATACCGATAGCGGTGCTAATATTTCCATGTTTATACAGGTAGCGGTGTAGATATTTCCATGTTTATACAGATAGCGGTGTAGCTATTTCCATGTTCATACAGATAGCGGTGTAGATATTTCCATGTTCATCCAGATGGCTGTGTAGATATATCCATGTTCATACAGATGGCGGTGAAGATATTTCCATGTTCATACAGATAGCGGTGTAGATATTTTCATGTTCATACAGATAGCGGTGTAGATATTTCCATGTTCATACAGATAGAGGGGCTGATATTTCCATGTTCATTCAGATAGCGGTGCTGATATTTCCATGTTTCTACAGGTAGCGGGGTAGATATTTCCATGTTTATACAGATAGCGGTGTAGATATTTCCATGTTTATACAGATAGCGGTGTAGATATTTCCATCTTTATACAGATAACGGTGTAGATATCTCCATCTTAATACAGATGGCCGTGTAGATATTTATATGTTCATACAGATGTTGTTGCAGATATTTCCATGTTCATACAGATGGCGGTGTAGATATTTCCATGTTCATAGAGATAGCGGTGTAGATATTTCCAAGTGTAAAGAGATAGCTGTGTAGATATTTCCATGTATATGGAGATAGCGGTGTAGATATTTCCATGTTTATACAGAGTGTGGTGAAGGTGTATGCATATTTACACAGATAGCGGTGTAGATATTTCCATGTTCATACTGATAGCGTTGTAGATATTTCCATGTTCATCCAGATGGCTGTGTAGATATATCCATGTTCATACAGATAGCGGTGTAGATATTTCCATGTTCATACAGGTAGTGGTGTAGATATTTCCATGTTCATACAGATAGCGGTGTAGATATTTCCATGTTCATACAGATAGCGGTGTAGACATTTCCATGTTCATACAGATAGCGGTGTAGATATTTCCATGTTCATACAGATAACGGTGCTGATATTTCCATGTTTATACAGGTAGTGGTGTAGATATTTCCATGTTTATACAGATAGCGGTGTAGATATTTCCATGTTTATACATATAGCGGTGTACATATTTCCAAGTTTATGCAGATAGCGGTGTAGATATCTGCATCTTAATATAGATGGGGGTGTAGATATTTATATCTTCATACAGATGGCGGTGCAGATATTTCCATGTTCATACAGATGGCGGTGTAGATATCTGCATGTTTATAGAGATAGCGCTGTTGTTATTTCCATGTGTAAAGAGATAGCTTTGTAGATATTTCCATGAATATGCAGATCGCTGTGTAGATATTTCCATTTTCATGCAGATAGCGGTGTAGATATTTCCATGTTCAGATAGCGGTGTTGATATTTCCATGTTCATGCAGATAGCAGTGTAGGTATTTCCATGTTTATACAGATAGCTGTGAAGATATTTCCTTGTTTATACAGATAGCGGTGAAGATGTATGCATGTTTACACAGATAGCTGTGTAGATATTTCCATGTTCATACAGAAAGCGGTGTAGATATTTCCATGTTCATACAGATAGCGGTGTAGATATTTCCATGTTCATACAGATAGCGGTGTAGATATTTCCATGTTCATACAGATAGCGGTGTAGATATTTCCATTCTTATGCAGATTGCGGTGAAGATGTATGCATGTTTTCACAAATAGCGGTGTAGATATTTCCATGTTCATACAGATGGCGGTGTAGATATTTCCATGTATATACAGATAGCGGTGTAGATATTTCCATGTTGATACAGATAGCGGTGTAGATATTTCCATCTTAATACAGATTGCGGTGAAGATATTTATATGTTCATACAGATGGCTATGCAGATATTTCCATGTTAATACAGATGGCGGTGAAGGTATTTCCATGTTCAGATAGCGGTGTAGTTATTTCCATGTGTAAAGAGATAGCTGTGTAGATATTTCCATGTATATGCAGATAGCAGTGTAGACATTTCCATTTTCATGCAGATAGCGGTGTAGATATTTCCATGTTCAAACAGATAGCGGTGTAGATATTTCCATGTTCATATAGATAGCGGTGTAGATATTTCCATGTTCATACAGATAGCGGTGTAGATATTTCCATGTTCATACAGATAGGGGTGTTGATATCTCCATGTTCATACAGATAGAGGGGCTGATATTTCCATGTTCATGCAGATAGCTGTGCTGATATTTCCATGGTTATACAAGTAGCGTTGTAGATATTTCCATGTTTATACAGATAGCTGTGTAGATATATCCATGTTTATACAGATAGCGGTGTAGATATTTCCATGTTTATACAGATAGCGGTGTAGATATCTGCATCTTAATACAGATGGCCGTGTAGATATGTATATGTTCATACAGATGTCGGTGCAGATATTTCCATGTTCATACAGATGGCAGTGTAAATATTTCCATGTTCATACAGATAGCGGTGTAGTTATTTCCATGTGTAAAGAGATTGCTGTGTAGGTATTTCCATGTTTATGCAGATAGCTGTGTAGATATTTCCATTTTCATGCAGATAGCGGTGTAGATATTTCCATGTTCAAACAGATAGCGGTGTAGATATATCCATGTTCATACAGATAGCGGTGTAGATATTTCCATGTTCATTCAGATAGTGGTGTAGATATTTCCATCTTCATAGAGATAGCGGTGTAGATATTTCCATGTTCATACAGATAGCGGTGCTGATATTTCCATGTTTATACTGGTATCGGTGTAGTTATTTCCATGTTTATACAGATAGCGGTGTAGATATTTCCATGTTTATTCAGATAGCGGTGTAGATATTTCCAAGTTTATACAGATAGCGGTGAAGATATCTCCATCTTAATACAAATGGCGGTGTAGATATTTATATGTTCATACAGATGGCGGTGCAGATATTTCCATGTTCATACAGATGGCAGTGTAGATATTTCCATGTTTATAGAGATAGCGGTGTATTTATTTCCATGTGTAAAGAGATAGCTTTGTAGATATTTCCATGTATATGCAGATAGCTGTGTAGATATTTCTATTTTCATGCATATAGCGGTTTAGATATTTCCATGTTCAAACAGATTGCGGTGTAGATATTTCCATGTTTATAGAGATAGCGGTGAAGATATTGCCAAGTTTATAGAGATAGCGGTGTAGATATTTCCATGTTTATACAGATAGCTGTGTAGATATTTCCATCTTCAAACAGATAGCAGTGTGGATATTTGCATGTTTATAGAGGTGGCAGTGTAGATATTTCCATGTTCATACATATGGCGGTTTAGATATTTCCATGTTTATAAAGATGGTGTTCTAGATATTTCCATGTTTACACATTGCGCTGTAGTTATTTCCATGTTTAAAGAGATTGCGGTGTAGATATTTCCAAGTTTATTCAGATAGCGGTGTAGATATTTCCATGTTTATACAGATAGCGTGTAGATATTTCCATGTTCATAGAGATAGTTGAGTAGATATTTCCATCTTTATACAGATGGCTGTGTAGATATTTCCATTTTCATACAGATGGCGGAGTAGATATTTCCACGTTTAAAGAGATGGCGGTGTAGGTATTTCCATGTTTATACAGACGGCGGTGTAGATAATTCCATCTTTATAGAGATGGCAGTGTAGGTATTTCCATGTTCATCCAGATGGCTGTGTAAACATATCCATGTTCATACAGATGGCGGTGAAGTTATTTCCATGTTCATACAGATGTTCGTGCAGATATTTCCATGTTCATACAGATGGCGGTGTAGATATTACCATGTTCATACAGATAGCGGTGTAGTTATTTCCATGTTTAAAGAGATAGCTATGTAGATATTTCCATGTATATGCAGACAGCTGTGTAGATATTTCCATTTTCATGCAGATAGCGGTTTAGATATTTACATGGTCAAACAGATAGCGGTGTAGATATTTCCATGTTCATACAGATAGCGGTGTAGATATATCCATGTTTATACAGATAGCGGTGAAGATATATGCATGTTTACACAGATAGCGGTGTAGATATTTCCATGTTCATACAGATAGCGGTGTAGATATTTCCATGTTCATCCAGATGGCTGTGTAGATATATCCATGTTCATACAGATAGCGGTGTACATATTTCCATGTTCATACAGATAGTGCTGTAGATATTTCCATGTTCATACAGATAGCGGTGCAGCTATTTCCATGTTCATACAGATAGCGGTGTAGATATTTCCATGTTCGTACAGATAGTGGTGTAGATATTTCCACGTTTATACAGATAGCGGTGTAGATATCTCCATCTTAATAGAGATGGCGGTGTAGATATTTATATGTTCATACAGATGGCGGTGCAGATATTTCCATGTTCATACAGATGGCGGTTTAGATATTTCCATGTTTATAGAGATAGTGGTGTAGTTATTTCCATGTGTAAACAGACAGCTTTGTAGATATTTCCATGTATATGCAGATAGCTGTGTAGAAATTTACATTTTCATGCAGATAGCGGTGTAGACATTTCCATGTTCAAGCAGATAGCGGTGTAGATATTTCCATGTTCATTCAGATAGCGGTGTAGATATTTCCATGTTTATACAGATAGCAGTGAAGATGTATGCATGTTTACACTGATAGCGGTGTAGATATTTCCATGTTCATACAGATGGCGGTGTAGATATTTCCATGTTTTTACAGATAGCAGTGTAGATATTTCCATCTTTATACACATAACGGTGTAGATATTTCCATGTTTATACAGATGGCGGTGTAGATATTTCCATACCCATACGGATGGCGGTGTAGATATTTCCATGTTTTTACAGATAGCAGTGTAGATATTTCCATCTTTATACACATAACGGTGTAGATATTTCCATGTTCATACAGACGGCGGTGTAGATATTTCCATGCTCATCCAGATGGCTGTGTAGATGTTTCCATGTTCATACAGATGGCGGTGTAGATATTTGCATGTTTATAGAGATAGCGCTGTAGTTATTTCCATGTGTAAAGAGATAGCTTTGTAGATATTTCCATGTATATGCAGATCGCTGTGTAGATATTTAAATTTTCTTGCAGATAGCGGTGTAGATATTTCCATGTTCAAACAGATAGCGGTGTAGATATTTCCATGTTCATGCAGATAGCAGTGTAGATATTTCCATGTTTATACAGATAGCGGTGAAGATGTATGCATGTTTACACAGATAGCGGTGTAGATATTTCCATGTTCATACAGATAGCAGTGTAGATATTTCCTTGTTTATACAGATAGCGGTGAAGATGTATGCATGTTTACACAGATAGTGGTGTAGATATTTCCATGTTCATACAGATAGCGGTGTAGATATTTCCATGTTCATACAGATACCGGTGTAGATATTTCCTTGTTTATACAGATAGCGGTGAAGATGTATGAATGTTTACACAGATAGTGGTGTAGATATTTCCATGTTCATAAAGATAGCGGTGTAGGTATTTCCATGTTCATACAGATTGTGGTGCAGATATTTCCATGTTCATACTGATAGCGGTGCTGATATTTTCATGTTTATACAGATAGCGGTGTAGATACTTCCATGTTTAAACAGATAGCGGTGTAGATATTTCCGTGTTTATACAGATAGCGGTGTAGCTATTTCCATGTTCATACAGACAGCGGTGTATATATTTCCATGTTCATACAGATAGCGGTGTAGATATTTCCATGTTCATACAGATAGCGGTGTATGTATTTCCATGTTCATACAGATAGTGGTGTAGATATTTCTATTTTTATACAGATAGCGGTGTAGATATTTCCATGTTCATCCAGGAGGCTGTGTCGATGTATCCATGTTCATACAGATGGCGGTGAAGATATTTCCATGTTCATACAGATAGCGGTGTAGTTATTTCCTTGTGTAAAGAGATATCTTTGTAGATATTTACATGTATATGCAGATAGCGGTGTAGATATTTCCATTTTCATGCTCATAGCGGTTTAGATATTTCCATGTTCAAACAGATAGCGGTGTAGATATTTCCATGTTCATACAGATAGCGGTGTAGATATTTCCATGCTTATGCAGATTGCGGTGAAGATGCATGCATGTTTACACAAATAGCGGTGTAGATATTTCCATGTTCATACAGATGGCGGTGTAGATATTTCCATGTTTATACAGATAGCGGTGTAGATATTTCCATGTTCATACATATAGCGGTGTAGATATCTCCATCTTAATACAGATTACGGTGTAGATATTTATATGTTCATACAGATGGCTATGCAGTTATTTCCATGTTCATACAGATGGCGGTGTAGATATTTCCATGTTCAAACAGATAGCGGTGTAGTTATTTCCATGTGTAAAGAGATAGCTGTGTAGATGTTTCCATGTTTATGCAGATAGCAGTGTAGACATTTCCATTTTCATGTAGATAGCGGTGTAGATATTTCCATGTTCAAACAGATAGCGGTGTAGATATTTCCATGTTCATTCAGATAGCGGTGTAGATATTTCCATGTTCATACAGATAGCAGTGTAGATATTTCCATGTTCATACAGATAGCGGTGTTGATATCTCCATGTTCATACAGATAGATGGGCTATTTCCATTTTCATGCAGATAGCTGTGCTGATATTTCCATGGTTATACAGGTAGCGTTGTAGATATTTCCATGTTTATACAGATAGCGTTGTAGATATTTCCATGTTTATACAGATAGCGGTGTAGATATTTCCATGTTTATGCAGATAGCGGTGTAGATATTTCCAAGTTTATACAGATAGCGGTGAAGATATCTCCATTTTAATACAGATGGCGGTGTAGATATTTATATGTTCATACAGATGGCGGTGCAGATATTTCCATGTTCATACAGATGGCGGTTTAGATATTTCCATGTTTATAGAGATAGCGGTGTAGTTATTTCCATGTGTAAAGAGATAGCTTTGTAGATATTTCCATGTATATGCAGATAGCTGTGTAGATATTTCTATTTTCATGCAGATAGCGGTTTAGATATTTCCATGTTCAAACAGATTGCGGTGTAGATATTTCCATGTTCATACAGATAGCGGTGTAGATATTTCCATGTTTATATAGATAGCGGTGAAGATGTATGCATGTTTACACAGATAGCGGTGTAGACATTTCCATGTTCATACAGATAGCGGTGTAGATATTTCCATCTTCATACAGATAGCTGTGTAGATATTTCCATGTTCATACAGATAGCGGTGTAGTTATTTCCATGTTCATACAGATAGCGGTGTAGCTATTTCCATGTTCGTACAGATGGCGGTGTAGATATTTCCATGTTCAAACAGATTGCGGTGTAGATATTTCCATGTACATACAGATGGCGGTGTAGATATTTCCATGTTCATACAGATGCCGGTGTAGGTATTTCCATGTTTATATAGATGGTGGTGTAGATATTTGCATGTTTATTTATATGGCTGTGTAGGTTTTTCCTTCTCTATACAGACAGCGATGTAGATATTTCCATGTTTATACAGATGGCCTTGTAGATATTTCCATCTTTGTAAAGAAGGTGGTTTAGATATTGCCATGTTCATACAGATGGCGGTTTAGATATTTCCATGTTTATATAGATGGTGGTGTAGATATTTCCACGTTTATGCAGATAGCAGTGTAGATATTTCCATCTTCATACTGATGGGGGTGTAGATATTTCCATGTTTATTTAGATGGCGGTGTAGATATTTCCATGTTTATGAAGATAGCGGTGTAGATATTTACATCTTTATACAGATAGCGGTGTAGGTATTTCCATGTTTATACAGATAGCGGTGTAGATATTTACATGTTGAAACAGACAGCGGTATAGATAATTCCATGTTTATACAGATAGTGGTGTAGATATTTCCATGTGTATAGAGATGGCAGTATAAATATTTCTGTGTTTATACAGATGGCAGTGTAGATATTTCCATGTTCATACAAATGCGGTGTATGTATTTCCATGTTTATAGAGATGGCGGTTTAGATATTTCCATGTTTATACAGATTGCGGTGTAGATATTTCCATGATTATAGAGATAGTCGTGTAGATATTTCCATGTTTATAGAGATAGCGGTGTAGATATTTCGCTGTTTCACGGATAGCAGTGTAGATATTTCCATGTTTATACAGATGGTGGTGTAGATATTACCATGTTTATAGAGATGGCGCTTTACATATTTCCATGTCTATAGAGATAGCATTGTAGTTATTTCCAAGTTTATAGAGAGCATTGTAGATATTTCCATGTTTATAGAGATAGCGGTGTAGATATTGCCAAGTTTATAGAGATAGCAGTGTAGATATTTCCATGTTTATATAGATAGCGGTGTACATATTTCCATGTTCAAACAGATAGCAGTGTGGATATTTCCATGTTTATAGAGGTGGCGGTGTAGATATTTCCATGTTCATACGTATGGTGGTTTAGATATTTCCATGTTTATAAAGATGGCGTTCTAGATATTTCCATGTTTATACACATTGCGCTGTAGTTATTTCCATGTTTAAAGAGGTTGCTGTGTAGATATTTCCAAGTTTATTCAGATAGCGTTGTAGATATTTCCATGTTTATACAGATAGCGTTGTAGATATTTCCATGTTCATACAGATAGTTTGAGTAGATATTTCCATCTTTATACAGATGGCTGTGTAGATATTTCCATTTTCATACAGATGGCGGAGTAGATATTTCCATGTTTATAGAGATGGCGGTGTAGATGTTTCCATGTTTATACAGACGGTGGTGTAGATAATTCCATCTTTATAGAGATGGCAGTGTAGGTATTTCCATGTTCATACAGATGGCGGTGTAGATATTTCCATGTTCCTACAGAGTGCGGTGTAGATATTTCCATGCTCATACAGAGGGCGGTGTACATAGCGGTGTAGATATTTCCATGTTCCTACAGATGTCGGTGTAGATATTTCCATGTTCATACAGATGACGGTGTAGATATTTCCATGTTCATACACATTGCTGTCTAGATATTTCCATGTTTATAGAGGTAATGTTGTAGATATTTCCATGATTGTAGAGATAGTGGTGTAGATATTTCCGTGTTTATAGAGATAGCGGTGTGGATATTTCCCAGTTTCACGGATAGCAGTGTAGATATTTCCATGTTTATACAGATAACGGTGTAGATATATTCATGTTTATAGAGATAGCGGTGTAGTTATTTCCATGCTTATACAGATAACGCTGCAGATATGTCCATGTTTATAGAGATAGCAGTGTAGATACTTCCAAGTTCATACAGATATCAGTGTAGATATTTCCATGTTCATACAGATGGCGTTGTTGATATTTCCATCTTCATACAGGTGGCAGGGAAGATATTTCAATGTTCATACAGATGGCGGTGTAGATATTTCCATGTTCATACAGATGGCTGTGTAGATATTTCCATGTTCATACAGATGGCGGTGTAGATATTTCCATGTTTATACTGATGGCGGTGTAGATATTTCCATCTTTATGAAGATGGCAGTGTAGATATTTCCACGTTTAAACAGATAGCAGTGTAGATATTTCCATGTGTATACAGATGGCGGTATAAATATTTCTGTGTTTATACAGATGGCGGGTAGATATTTCCATGTTCATACAGATGGCGGTGTAGATATTTCCATGTTTATAGAGATAGCGGGGTAGATATTTCCATGTTCATACACATTGCTGTCTAGATATTTCCATGTTTATAGAGGTAGTGTTGTAGATATTTCCATGATTCTAGAGATAGTGGTGTAGATATTTCCGTGTTTATAGAGATAGCGGTGTGGATATTTCCCAGTTTCATGGATAGCGGTGTAGATATTTCCATGTATATACAGATAACGGTGTAGATGTATTCATGTTTATAGAGATAGCGGTGAAGTTATTTCCATGCTTATACAGATAACGCTGTAGATATGTCCATGTTTATAGAGATAGCGGTGTAGATATTTCCAAGTTCATACAGATATCAGTGTAGATATTTCCATGTTCATACAGATGGCGTTGTTGATATTTCCATCTTCATACAGGTGGCAGTGAAGATATTTGCATGTTCATACAGATGGCGGTGTAGATATTTCCATGTTCATATAGATGGCTGTGTAGATATTTCCATGTTCATACAGATGGCGGTGTAGATATTTCCATGTTTACACTGATGGCGGTGTAGATATTTCCATCTTTATGAAGATGGCGGTGTAGATATTTCCACGTTTATAGAGATGGCAGTGAAGATATTTCCATGTTTATGGAGATAGCGGTGTAGATATTTCCACGTTTACACAGATAGCGGTGTAGATATTTCCATGTTTATACAGATGGCTGTGTAGATATTTCCATGTTTATAGAGATAGCGGTGTAGATATTTCCATGTTTACACAGATAGCGGTGCAGATATTTCCATGTTTACACAGATAGCGGTGTAGTTATTTCCATGTTTATACAGATAACGGTGTAGATATTTCCATGTTTATAGAGATATCGGTGTAGATATTTCCATGTTTATATAGTTGGCAGTGTAGATATTTTCATGTCCATACAGATAGCGGTGTAGGTATTTCCATGTTAATACTGATGGGGGTGTAGATATTTCCATGTTTATTTAGATGGCGATGTAGATATTTCCATGTTTATGAAGATAGCGGTGTAGATATTTACGTCTTTATACAGATAGTGGTGTAGGTATTTCCATGTTTATACAGATAGCGGTGTAGATATTTACATGTTCAAACAGATAGCGGTGTAGATATTTCCATGTTTATACAGATAGTGGTGTAGATATTTCCATGTGTATAGAGATGGCAGTATAAATATTTCTGTGTTTATACAGATGGCGGTGTAGATATTTCCATGTTCCTACAAATGCGATGTATGTATTTCCATGTTTATAGAGATGGCGGTGTAGATATTTCCATGTTTATACAGATGGCGGTGTAGATATTTCCATGATTATAGAGATAGTGGTGTAGATATTTCCATGTTTATAGAGATAGCGGTGTAGTTATTTCGCAGTTTCACGGATAGCAGTGTAGATATTTCCATGTTTATACAGATAGCGGTGTAGATATATTCACGTTTATAGAGATAGCTGTGTGGTTATTTCCATGTTTATACAGATAACGCTGTAGATATTTCCATGTTTATAGAGATGGCGGTGTAGATATTTCCATGTTCATACAGATGGCTTTGTACATATTTCCATGTTCATGCAGATGGCGGTGTAGATATTTCCATGTTTATACAGATGGCGGTGTAGATATTTCCATGTTTATACAGATGGTGGTGTAGATATTACCATGTTTATAGAGATGGCGGTCTGCATATTTCCATGTCTATAGAGATTGTATTGTAGTTATTTCCAAGTTTATAGAGAGCATTGTAGATATTTCCATGTTTATAGAGATAGCGGTGAAGATATTGCCAAGTTTATAGAGATAGCGGTGTGGATATTTCCATGTTTATACAGATAGCTGTGTAGATATTTCCATCTTCAAACAGATAGCAGTGTGGATATTTGCATGTTTATAGAGGTGGCAGTGTAGATATTTCCATGTTCATACATATGGCAGTTTAGATATTTCCATGTTTATAAAGATGGCGTTCTAGATATTTCCATGTTTACACATTGCGCTGTAGTTATTTCCATGTTTAAAGAGATTGCGGTGTAGATATTTCCAAGTTTATTCAGATAGCGGTGTAGATATTTCCATGTTTATACAGATAGCGTGTAGATATTTCCATGTTCATACAGATAGTTGAGTAGATATTTCCATCTTTATACAGATGGCTGTGTAGATATTTCCATTTTCATACAGATGGCGGAGTAGATATTTCCATGTTTATAGAGATGGCGGTGTAGATATTTCCATGTTTATACAGACGGCGGTGTAGATAATTCCATCATTATAGAGATGGCAGTGTATGTATTTCCATGTTCATACAGATGGCGGTGTAGATATTTCCATGTTCCTACAGAGGGTGGCGTAGATAGCGGTGTAGATATTTCCATGTTCCTACAGATGTCGGTGTAAATATTTCCATGTTCATACAGATGACGGTGTAGATATTTCCATGTTCATACAGATGGCGGTGTACGTATTTCCATGTTTATAGAGATAGCGGTGTACATATTTCCATGTTTACACAGATAGCAGTGTAGATATTTCCATGTTTACACAGATAGCGGAGTAGATATTTCCATCTTTATACAGATAGCGGTGTAGATATTTCCATGTGTATACGGATAACGGTGTAGATATTTACATGTTCCTGCAGAGGGCTGTGTAGATATCTCCATCTTTATACAGATAGCGGTGTAGATATTTCCATGTTTATAGAGATAGCTGTGTAGATATTTCCATGTTCCTATAGTTGGTGGTGTAGCTATTTCAATGTTTACACAGATAGTGGTGTAGATATTTCCAAGTTTATGCAGATAGCGGTGGAGATATTTCCACTTTTATGCAGATAGCCGTGTAGATATTTCCATGTTTATACAGCTGGCGGTTTAGACATTTCCACGTTCATACAGATGGCTGTGTAGATATTTCCATGTTCATAGACATTGCGGTGTAGATATTTCCATATTTAAACAGATAGCGGTGTAGATATTTCCATGTTTTTAGAGATAGCTGTGTAGATATTTCCATGTTTACACAGATAGCGGTGTAGATATTTCCATGTATAGACAGATAGCAGTGTAGATATTTCGATGGTTATACAGAGAACGGTGTAGATATTTCCATGTTTATAGAGATGGCAGTGTAGATATTTCCATGTTCATACAGATTGCAGTGTAGATATTTCCATGTTTATTAAGATGGCGGTGTAGGTATTTCCATGTTTATGAAGATAGCGGTGTAGATATTTACATCGTTATACAGATAGCGGTGTAGATATTTCCATGTTTATACAGATAGCGTTGTAGATATTTCCATGTTCATACAGATAGTTGAGTAGATGTTTCCATCTTTATACAGATGGCTGTGTAGATATTTCCATTTTCATACAGATGGTGGAGTAGATATTTCCATGTTTATAGAGATGGCGGTGTAGATATTTCCATGTTTATACAGACGGCGGTGTAGATAATTCCATCTTTATAGAGATGGCAGTGTAGGTATTTCCATGTTCATGCAGATGGCGGTGTAGATATTTCCATGTTCATACAGAGTGTGGTGTAGATATTTCCATGTTCATACAGAGGGCGGTGTAGATAGCGGTGTAGATATTTCCATGTTCCTACAGATGTCGGTGTAGATATTTCCATGTTCATACAGATGACGGTGTAGATATTTCCATGTTCATACAGATGGTGGTGTTCGTATTTCCATGTTTATGGAGATAGCGGTGTACATATTTCCATGTTTACACAGATAGCAGTGTAGATATTTCCATGTTTACACAGATAGCGGAGTAGATATTCCCATCTTTATACAGATAGCGGTGTAGATATTTCCATGTGTATACAGATAACGGTGTAGATATTTACATGTTCCTACTGATGGCTGTGTAGATATTTCCATCTTTATACAGATAGCTTTGTAGATATTTCCATGCTTATAGAGATAGCTGTGTAGATATTTCCATGTTCCTATAATTGGTGGTGTAGCCATTTCAATGTTTACACAGATAGTGGTGTAGATATTTCCAAGTTTATGCAGATAGCGGTGGAGATATTTCCACTTTTATGCAGATAGCTTTGTAGATATTTCCATGTTTATACAGCTGGCGGTTTAGACATTTCCATGTTCATACAGATGGCTGTGTAGATATTTCCATGTTCATAGACATTGCGGTGTAGATATTTCCATATTTAAACAGATAGGGGTGTAGATATTTCCATGTTTTTAGAGATAGCTGTGTAGATATTTCCATGTTTACACAGATAGCGGTGTAGATATTTCCATGTTTAGACAGATAGCAGTGTAGTTATTTCGATGGTTACACAGAGAACGGTGTAGATATTTCCATGTTTATAGAGATGGAAGTGTAGATATTTCCATGTTCATACAGATTGCAGTGTAGATATTTCCATGTTTATTAAGATGGCGGTGTAGATATTCCCATGTTTATGAAGATAGTGGTGTAGATATTTACTTCGTTATACAGATAGCAGTGTAGATATTTCCATGTTTATACAGATAGCAGTGTAGATATTTCCGTGTTTATAGAGATAGCGGTGTGGATATTTCCCAGTTTCACGGATAGCAGTGTAGATATTTCAATGTTTATACAGATAACGGTGTAGATATATTCATATTTATAGAGATAGCGGTGTAGTTATTTCCATGCTTATTCAGATAACGCTGTAGATATGTCCATGTTTATAGAGATAGCGGTGTAGATATTTCCAAGTTCATACAGATATCAGTGTAGATATTACCATGTTCATACAGATGGCGTTGTTGATATTTCCATCTTCATACAGGTGGCAGTGAAGATATTTGCATGTTCATACATATGGCAGTGTAGATATTTCCATGTTCATACAGATGGCTGTGTAGATATTTCCATGTTCATACAGATGGCGGTGTAGATATTTCCATGTTTATGAAGATAGCGGTGTAGATATTTACATCTTTATACAGATAGCGGTGTAGATATTTCCATGTTTATACAGATAGCGGTGTAGATATTTCCATGTTCATACAGATAGCGGTGTAGATATTTCCATGTTTAAACAGATAGCAGTGTAGATACTTCCATGTGTATAGAGATGGCTGTATAAATATTTCTGTGTTTATACAGATGGCGGGTAGATATTTCCATGTTCATACAGATGTCGGTGTAGATATTTCCATGTTTATAGAGATAGCGGTGTAGAGATTTCCTTGTTTATACACATTGCTCTCTAGATATTTGCATGTTTATGGAGGTAGTGTTGTAGGTATTTCCATGATTGTAGAGATAGTGGTGTAGATATTTCCGTGTTTATAGAGATAGCGGTGTGGATATTTCCCAGTTTCACAGATAGCGGTGTAGATATTTCCATGTTTATACAGATAATGGTGTAGATATATTCATGTATATAGAGATAGCGGTGTAGTTATTTCCATGCTTATACAGATAACGCTGTAGATATGTCCATGTTTATAGAGATAGCGGTGTAGATATTTCCAAGTTCATACAGATATCAGTGTAGATATTTCCATGTTCATACAGATGGCATTGTTGATATTTCCATCTTCATACAGGTGGCAGTGAAGATATTTGCATGTTCATACAGATGGCGGTGTAGATATTTCCATGTTCATACAGATGGCTGTGTAGATATTTCCATGTTCATACAGATGGCGGTGTAGATATTTCCATGTTTATGAAGATAGCGGTGTAGATATTTACATCTTTATACAGATAGCGGTGTAGATATTTCCATGTTTATACAGATAGCGGTGTAGATATTTCCATGTTCATACAGATAGCGGTGTAGATATTTCCATGTTTACACAGATAGCGGTGTAGATATTTCCATGTGTATAGAGATGGCGGTATAAATATTTCTGTGTTTATACAGATGGCGGGTAGATATTTCCATGTTCATACAGAAGGCGGTGTAGATATTTCCATGTTTATAGAGATAGCGGTGTAGATATTTCCATTTCATACACATTGCTCTCTAGATATTTCCATGTTTATAGGGGTAGTGTTGTAGATATTTCCATGATTGTAGAGATAGTGGTGTAGATATTTCCGTGTTTATAGAGATAGCGGTGTGGATATTTCCCAGTTTCACGGATAGCGGTGTAGATATTTCCATGTTTATACAGATAACGGTGTAGATGTATTCATGTTTATAGAGATAGCGGTGAAGTTATTTCCATGCTTATACAGATAATGCTGTAGATATGTCCATGAATATAGAGATAGCGGTGTAGATATTTCCAAGTTCATACAGATATCAGTGTAGATATTTCCATGTTCATACAGACGGCGTTGTTATTTCCATCTTCATACAGGTGGCAGTGAAGATATTTGCATGTTCATACAGATGGTGGTGTAATTATTTCCATGTTCATACAGATGGCTGTGTAGATATTTCCATGTTCATACAGATGGCGGTGTAGATATTTCCATGTTTATACTGATGGCGTTGTAGATATTTCCATCTTTATGCAGATTGCGGTGTAGATATTTCCACGTTTATAGAGATGGCAGTGAAGATATTTCCATGTTTGTGGAGATAGCGGTGTAGATATTTCCATGTTTACACAGACAGCGGTGTAGATATTTCCATGTTTACACAGACAGCGGTGTAGATATTTCCATCTTTATACACATAGCGGTGTAGATATTTCCATGTTTATTGGGATATCGGTGTAGATATTTCCATGTTTATAAAGATAGCAGTGTAGATATTTCCATCTTTATACACATAGCGGTGTAGGTATTTCCATCTTTATAGGGATATCAGTGTAGATATTTCCATGTTTATACAGATAGTGGTGTAGATATTGCCATGTATATAGAGATAGCGGAGTAGATATTTCCACGTTTTTACACATAGCTGTGTAGATATTTCTAAGTTCATACTGATGGCGGTGTACATATTTAAATCTTTATAGAGATGGCGGTGTACATATTTAAATGTTCATAGAGATGGCGGTTTAGATATTGCCATGTATATAGAGATGGCGGTGTAGATATTGCCATGTTTATAAAGATGGCGGGCTAGATATTTCCATGTTTATACACAGAGCACTGTAGTTATTTCCATGTTTATAGAGATAGCGGTGTAGATATTTCCATGTTTATACACATAACGTTGCAGATATTTCCATGTTTATACAGATAGCGGTGAAGATATTTCCATGTTTATAGAGATATCGGTGTAGATATTTCCAGGTTTATACAGATCGCAGTGTAGATATTTCCATGTTTATATGGATGGCTGTGTAGATATTTCCATGTTTATAGAGAAAGCGGTGTAGATATTTCGTTGTATACACGGATAGCGTTGTAGATATTTCCATGTTTACACAGATAGCGGTGTAGATATTTCCATGTTCATACAGATAGCGATGTAGATAATTCCATGTGTATATAGATAACGGTGTAGAGATTTACATATTCCTACAGATGGCTGTGTAGATATATCCATCTTCATACAGATAGCAGTGTAGATAATTCCATGTTTACACAGATAGCGGTGTAGATATTTCCATGTTTACACAGATAGCGCAGTAGATATTTCATGTTTATACAGATAGCGGTGTACATATTTCCATGTGTATACAGATCACGGTGTAGATATTTACATGTTCCTACAGATGGCTGTGTAGATATTTCCATGTTTATAAGGATAGCGTTGTAGATATTTCCATGTTTATGGAGATAGCGTTGTAGATATTTCCATGTGTGCACATATAGCGGTGTAGATATTTCCATGTTCATACAGATAGCATTGTAGATAATTCCATGTGTATACAGATAAAGGTGTAGATATTTACATATTCCTACAGATGGCTGTGTAGATTTTTATATGTTTATACAAATACCGGTGTAGATATCTCCATGTTTACAGAGATAGCGGTGTAGATATTTCCATGTTCATACAGATGGCAGTGTAGATATTTCCATGTTCTTACCGATGGAGGTGAGGATATTTCCATGTTTATAGAGATAGCGGTGTGGATATTTCCATGTTCACACAGATAACGGTGTAGATATTTCCATGTTCACACAGATAGTGGTGTAGATATTTTCATGTTTATACAGAAATCGGTGTAGATATTTCCATGTTTACAGAGATATCGGTGTAGATATTTCCATGTTTACACAGATAGCGGTGTAGATATTTCCATGTTTATACAGATGGCTGTGTAGATATTTCCATGTTTATACAGAAAGCGGTGTAGATATTTCCATGTTTTTAGAGATATCGGTGTAGATATTTCAATTTTTATACAGATAGCGGTGTAGATATTTCCATGTTCATACACATGGCGATGTAGATGTTTCCATGTTCATACAAATGGCGGTGAAGATATTTGCATGTTTATAGAGATGGCAGTGTAGATATTTCCTTCTTTATACAGATAGCGGTGTAGATATTTCCAAGTTCATAGAGATAGCGGTGCAGATATTTCCATGTTCATACAGTTAGCGGTGTAGATATTTCCAAATTCATGCAGATGGCGGTATAGATATTTCCATGTTCATACAGATGGCGGTGAAGATATTTGCATGTTCATTCAGATGGTGGTGTAGATATTTCCATGTTCCTACAGATGGCGGTGTAGAAATTTCCATGTTTATATAGATGGCAGTGTAGATAATTCCATGTTCATACAGATGGCGGTGAAGATATTTCCATGTTTACACACATAACGGTGCAGATATTTCCAAGTTTTAACAGACAGCGATGTAGATATTTCCATGTTTACACAGATAGCGGTGTAGATACTTCCACGTTTATACAGATAGTGGTGTAGATATTTCCATGTTCATACTGATAGCGGTGTAGATATTTCCATGTTTATACGGTTGGCGGTGTAGATATTTCCATGTTCATACAGATGGCGGTGTAGATATTTCCATGTTTATAGAGATTGCGGTGTAGATATTTCCATGTTTATACAGAGGCTGTGTAGATATTTCCATGTTTATTCAGAAAGCGGTGTAGATATTTCCATGTTCATACAGATAGCGGTGTAGATATTTCCATGTTTATACACATGGCGGTGTAGATATTTCCATGTTTATAGAGATGGCGGTGTCGATATTTCCATGTTTATATAGAAGGCGTTCTAGGTATTTCCATGTTTATACACATAGCGGTGTAGGTATTTCCATGCTTATACAGATGGCTGTGTAGATATTTCCATGTTAATAAAGATGGTGGTGAAGATATTTCCATGCTTATTCAGATAGCGGTGTAGGTATTTCTCTGTTTCGCAGATAGCAGTGTAGATATTTCCATGTTTATACAGATAGCGGTGTAGATATATCCATGTTTATAGAGATAGCGTTGTAGTTATTTCCATGTTTATATAGATAACGCTGTAGATATTTCCATGTTTATACGGATAGCGGAGTAAATATTTCCATGTATGTACACATGGCTGTGTAGATATTTCCGTGTTTATACAGATGGAAGTGTAGATATTTCCATGTTTATAGAGATGGCAGTGTAGATATTTCCTTCTTTACACAGATAGCGGTGTAGACATTTCCATGTTTATAGAGTAGTAGATATTTCCATGTTCATACAGATAGCAGTGTGGATATTTCCATTTTCATACAGATGACAGTGTAGATATTTCCATGTTCATACAGATGGCGGTGAAGATATTTGCATGTCCATACAGATGGCGGTGTAGATATTTCCATGTTCATACAGATGGCGGTGAAGATATTTGCATGTTCATACAGATGGCGGTGTAGATATTTCCATGTTCATACAGATGGCGGTGTAGGTATTTCCTAGTTCATACAGATGGCGGTGTAGATATTTCCATGTTCATACACATGGTGGTGTAGATATTTCCACGTTTATTCAGATGACGGTGTAGAAATTTCCATCTTTGTACAGATGGCGGTGTAGATATTTCCATGTTTATACAGATGGCAGTGTAGATATTTCCATCTGTATAAAGATGGCGGTGTACATATTTCCATGTTCATACTGATGGCGGTTTAGATATTTCCATGTTTATGCAGATGGTGGTGTAGATATTTCCATGTTTATACAGATGGCGGTGTAGACATTTCCATCTTCATAGAGATGGCAGTGTAGATATTTCCATGTTCATACCGATGGCAGTGTAGATATTTCTATGTTTATAGAGAGGGCGGTGTAGATATTTCCATGTTTATAAAGATGGCGTTGTAGATATTTCTATGTTTATTCAGATAGCGATGTAGATGTTTCCATCTTTATACAGATAGCGGTGTAGATATTTCTATGTTTATACAGATAGCAGTGTAGATATTTCCATGTTTATACAGATAGCGGTGTAGATATTTCCATGTGTATACAGATGGCGGTATAGATATTTCTTTGTTTATACAGATGGCGGTGTAGATATTTCCATGTTCATAAAGATAGCGGTGTAGATATTTCCATCTTTATACACATGGCGGTGTAGCTATTTCCATCTTCATACATATGGCGGTGTATGTATTTCCATGTTTATACATATGGCTTTGTAGATATTTCCATGTTCATACAGATGGCGTTGTAGGTATTTCTATGTTTATAGAGATGGCAGTGTAGATATTTCCATGTTTATAAAGATGGCTTTGTAGATATTTCCATGTTTATTCAGATAGTGATGTAGATATTTCTATCTTTATACAGATAGCGGTGTAGATATTTCTATGTTTATACAGATAGCGGTGTAGATATTTCCATGTTTATAGAGATAGCGGTGTAGATATTTCCCTGTTTTACAGGTAGCGGTTTAGATACTTCCTTGTTTATGCAGATAGCAGTGTAGATATTTCCATGTTTATAGAGATAGCGGTGTAGTTATTTCCATGTTTATACAGATAACGGTGTAGATATATCCATGTTTATAGAGATAGCGGTTTAGATATTTCCATGTATATACCGATAGCAGGGTAGTTATTTCCATGTTTATACAGATGGCCCTGTAGATATTTCCTTGTTTATACAGATAGCGGTGTAGATATTTCCTTGTTTATACACAAGGCTGTGTAGATATTTGCATGTTTATACGGATAGCGGTGTAGATATTTCCATGTTTATACATGTAGCGGTGTAGATATTTCTATGTTTATACAGATAGCAGTGTAGATATTTCCATGTTTATACAGATAGCGGTGTAGATATTTCCATGTGTATACAGATGGCGGTATAGATATTTCTTTGTTTATACAGATGGCAGTGTAGATATTTCCATGTTCATAAAGATAGCGGTGTAGATATTTCCATCTTTATACACATGGCGGTGTAGCTATTTCCATCTTCATACATATGGCGGTGTATGTATTTCCATGTTTATACATATGGCTGTGTAGATATTTCCATGTTCATACGGATGGCGTTGTAGGTATTTCTATGTTTATAGAGATGGCAGTGTAGATATTTCCATGTTTATAAAGATGGCTTTGTAGATATTTCCATGTTTATTCAGATAGTGATGTAGATGTTTCTATCTTTATACAGATAGCGGTGTAGATATTTCTATGTTTATACATATAGCGGTGTAGATATTTCCATGTTTATAGAGATAGCGGTATAGATATTTCCCTGTTTTACAGGTAGCGGTTTAGATACTTCCGTGTTTATGCAGATAGCAGTGTAGATATTTCCATGTTTATAGAGATAGCGGTGTAGTTATTTCCATGTTTATACAGATAACGGTGTAGATATATCCATTTTTATAGAGATAGCGGTGTAGATATTTCCATGTATATACCGATAGCAGTGTAGTTATTTCCATGTTTATACAGATGGCCCTGTAGATATTTCCTTGTTTATACAGATAGCGGTGTAGATATTTCCTTGTTTATACACAAGGCTGTGTAGATATTTGCATGTTTATACGGATAGCGGTGTAGATATTTCCATGTTTATACAGATAGCGGTGTAGATATTTCCATGTTTATACAGATAGTGGTGTAGATATTTCCATGTTTACACAGATGGCGGTGTAGATATTTCCAAGTTTGTACAGATAGCGGTGTATTTATTTCCATGTGTATACACATAGTTCTGTAGATATTTCAACGTTTATAGAGATAGAGGTGTAGATATTTCCATGTTCCTACAGTTGGAGGTGTAGATATTTCCATGTTTACACAGAAAGCGGTGTAGAAATTTCCATGTTTATAGAGATAGCGGTGTAGATATTTCCATCTTCCTACAGATGGCGGTGTAGATATTTCCATGTTTATACAGATAGCAGTGTAGATATTTCCATCTTTATACACATAACGGTGTAGATATTTCCAAGTTTTAAGAAATAGCAGTGTAGATATTTCCATGTTTACACAGAGAGCGGTGTAGATATTTCCATGTTTACACAGATAGCGGTGTAGATATTTCCATGTTTATACAGATAGCTTTGTAGATATTTCCATATTTATAGAGATATCGGTGTAGATATTTCCATGTTTATACAGATCGCGATGTAGATATTTCCATGTTTCTACAGATGGCTGGGTAGATATTTGCATGTTTATAGAGAGAACGGTGTAGATATTTCCATGTTCCCCCAGTTGGTGGTGTAGATATTTCCATGATTACACAGACAGCGGTGTAGATATTTCGAAGTTTATGCAGATAGCGGTGTAGATATTTCCACTTTTATGCAGATAGCAGTGTAGATATTTCGATGTTTATAAAGGTAGCGGTTTAGATATTTCCATGTTTTAAGAGATAGCGGTGTAGATATTTCCATGTTTACACAGATAGGGTTGTAGATATTTCCATGTTTATTCACATATCGGTGTAGATATTTCCATGTTCATACTGATGGCGGTGTAGATATTTCCATGTTTATAGATATAGCAGTGTAGATATTTCCATGTTTATCCAGATAGCGGTGTACATATTTCCATATTTATACAGATGGCGGTGAAGATATTTCCATGTTTATAGAGAAAGCGGTGTAGATATTTCCATATTCCTACAGATGGCGGTGTTGATATTTCCATGTTTATACAGTTGGCGGTTTAGATATGTACATGTTCCTACAGATGGCGGTGTAGATATTTCCATGTTTATACAGATAGCGGTGTAGGTATTTCCATGTTTGTACACATTACGATGTATATATTTCCATGTTTTAAGAGATAGCGGTGTAGATATTTCCATGTTTACAGAGACAGCGGTGTAGATATTTCCATGTTTATACAGATAGCATTGTAGATATTTCCATGTTAATACTGATAGCGGTGTAGATATTTCCATGTTTACACAGATAGCGGAGTAGATATTTCCATGTTTATACAAATAGCTTTGTATGTATTTCCTTGTTTATACAGATATCGGTGTAGACATTTCCACGTTTATAGAGATTGTGGTGTAGATATTTCCATGTTTATACAGATAGCGGTGTAGGTATTTCCAAGTTTATAGAGATAGCGGTTTAGACATTTCCACGTTCCTACAGATGGTGCTGTAGATATTTCCATGTGCATACAAATTGCGGTGTAGATATTTCCGTGTTTATAAATATAGCTGTGTAGATATTTCCATGTTTATCCAGATAGCGGTGTACGTATTTCCATGTATATACAGATGGCGTTGCAGACATTTCCATGTTTATAGAGATAGCGTTGTAGATATTTCCATGTTCCTACAGATGGCGGTGTAGATATTTCCATGTTTACAGAGTTGGCGGTGTAGATATTTCCACGTTCATACAGATGGCGGTGTAGATATTTCCATGTTAATACAGATAGCGGGGCAGGTATTTCCATGTTTATACACATTACGCTGTAGATATTTCCATGTTTTTACAGATAGCTGTGTAGATATTTCCATGTTTATACAGATGGCGGTGTAGATATTTCCATGTTCATAGGGATGGCGTTGTAGATATTTCCATCTTTATAGAGGTGGCAGTGTAGATATTTCCATCTTAATACAGATAGAGGTGTAGATATTTCCATGTTTAAACAGATGGCGGTGTAGATATTTCCATCTTTATAGAGATTGCGCTGTAGATATTTCCATATTCATACAGATGGCGGTGTAGATATTTCCATGTTTATATAGATGGCGGTGTAGATATTTCCATCTTAATACAGATAGCGGTGTAGATATTTCTATGTTTATGCAGATGGCGGTGTAGATATTTTCATGTCGATACAGATGGCGGTGTAGGTATTTCCATGTTTATAGAGAGAGCGGTGTAGATATTTCCAAGTTGATAGAGATAGCGGTGTAGATATTTCCATGTATATACAGATAGCGGTGTAGATATTTCCATGTTTATACAGATAGCGGTGTACGTATTTCCATGTATATACAGATGGCGTTGTAGACATTTCCATGTTTACAGAGATAGCGTTGTAGATATTTCCATGTTCCTACAGATGGCGGTGTAGATATTTCCATGTTTACAGAGTTGGCGGTGTAGATATTTCCACGTTCATACAGATGGCGGTGTAGATATTTCCATGTTAATACAGATAGCGGGGCAGGTATTTCCATGTTTATACACATTACGCTGTAGATATTTCCATGTTTTTACAGATAGCTGTGTAGATATTTCCATGTTTATACAGATGGCGGTGTAGATATTTCCATGTTCATAGGGATGGCGTTGTAGATATTTCCATCTTTATAGAGGTGGCAGTGTAGATATTTCCATCTTAATACAGATAGAGGTGTAGATATTTCCATGTTTAAACAGATGGCGGTGTAGATATTTCCATCTTTATAGAGATTGCGCTGTAGATATTTCCATATTCATACAGATGGTGGTGTAGATATTTCCATGTTTATAAAGATGGCGGTGTAGATATTTCCATCTTAATACAGATAGCGGTGTAGATATTTCTATGTTTATGCAGATGGCGGTGTAGATATTTTCATGTCGATACAGATGGCGGTGTAGGTATTTCCATGTTTATAGAGAGAGCGGTGTAGATATTTCCAAGTTGATAGAGATAGCGGTGTAGATATTTCCATGTATATACAGATAGCGGTGTAGATATTTCCATGTTTATACAGATAGCGGTGTAGATATTTCAATGTTCATACAGATAACGGTGTAGATATTTCCATGTTCATACAGTTGGCGGTGTAGATATTTCCACTTTTATAGAGATAGCGGTGTAGTTATTTCCATGTTAATAGAGATTGCGTTGTAGATATTTCCATGTTTATACAAATAGCAGTGTAGGTATTTCAATGTTTATAAAGATTGCAGTGTAGATATTTCAATGTTTATAGAGATAGTGGTGTAGATATTTCCCTGTTTTACAGGTAGCAGTTTAGATATTTCCATGTTTATAGAGATAGCCGTGTAGATATTTCCATATATATTCAGATAGCGGTGTAGATATTTCCATGTTCATACAGATGGCGGTGTAGATATTTCCATCTTTATAGAGATGGCAGTGTAGATATTTCCATCTTAATACAGATAGAGGTGTAGATATTTCCATGTTTAAACAGATTGCGGTGTAGATATTTCCATCTTTATAGAAATTGCCCTGTAGATATTTCCATGTTCATACAGATGGCGGTTTAGATATTTCCATATTTATATCGATGGCGGTGTAGTTATTTCCATCTTAATACAGATAGCAGTGTAGATATTTCCATGTTTATACAGATGGCGGTGTAGATATTTTCATGTCGATCCAGATGGCGGTGTAGGTATTTCCATGTTTATAGAGATAGCGGTGTAGATATTTCCATGTTGATAGAGATAGCGGTGTTGATATTTCCATGTATATACAGATAGCGGTGTAGATATTTCCATGTTTATACAGATAGCGGTGAAGATATTTCAATGTTCATACAGATGACGTTGTAGATAATTCCATGTTCATACAGATGCTGGTGTAGATATTTCCACGTTTATAGAGATAGCGGTGTAGTTATTTCCATGTTTATAGAGATAGCGTTGTAGATATTTCCATGTTTATACAAATAGCAGTGTAGGTATTTCAATGTTTATAAAGATAGCAGTGTAGATGTTTCAATGTTTATAGAGATAGCGGTGTAGATATTTCCCTGTTTTACAGGTAGCGGTTTAGATATTTCCATGTTTATGCAGATAGCAGTGTAGATATTTCCATGTTTATAGAGATAGAGGTGTAGTTATTTCCATGTTTATATAGATAACGGTGTAGATATTTCCATGTTTATAGAGATAGTGGTGTATATATTTCCATGTATATACAGATAGCGGTGTAGTTATTTCCATGTTTATACAGATGGCCCTGTAGGTATATCCATGTTTATAGAGATGGCGGTGTAGTTATTTCCTTGTTTATACAGATAGCGGTGTAGATATTTCTATGTTCATACGGATTGCGCTGTAGATATTTCCATGTTTAGAGATAGCGGTGTAGATATTTCCATGTTTATACAGATAGCGGTGTAGATATTTCCATGTTTATACAGGTAGCGCTGTAAATATTTCCATATTTGTACAGGTAGCAGTGAAGATATTTCCATATTTATACAGCTAGCGGTGCAGATATGTGAATTCATTAAACCTCTTTTTCTTTATAAATGACCCAGTCTTGGGTATGTCTTTATCAGCAGCATGAAAATTGACTAATACACTCACTGTCCATGAATGAGACTCTGTTAGCCCATTTGCATTGTTATAAAGAAATACCTGAAGTTGGGTAATTAATAAAGAAATGAGGTTTATTTGGCTCCTTGTTCTGAAGGCTGTACGTGAAGCATAGTACTGGCACCTGCTTCCAGGGAGGGCCTCAGGAACCTTCCAATCATGGTGGAAGGTGAAGGGAAACCAGCATATCACATGGTGAGAGAGGAAGCAAGAGAGACAGGGAGGAGGTGTCAGTCTCTTTTAAACAACCAGATATTGCATGAACTCACAGGGTAAGAACTCATTCATTACCAAGAGGACAGCACCAAGCCATTCAGGAGGCATCTATCTCCAACATTGGGGATCACATTTTAACGTGAGATTTGAAGGGGACAAACATCCAAACTATGTCAGATACCAAAGCTGACAATGCTTAGGATCTTTAGCTGTTCCAGGTTCTGGGAAAAGGGAGAGAGTTAGCTTCCCTCGTCTACGCTGTGCTACTCCATATTATATTAGTAATTATTGTTCTCTAAAGGTTCTTGAAAGCAAATAAACAAATGCAAGGCAAAACATATGAAATGCAAGGCAAAACATATGAAATGCAAGGGAAATGCATTAAAAACTTTTGAGTGTTAATATATAGGTTTTATTTTATCTTTTTAATTTCTTTTGCTTAACCAAATAGATTATGTAGTTTTGATTAACTGGCCATGAAATAGCTCTGCCTACATAGAATTTCCCATGAATAATTGGTTGTGGAGACTTTTGTGTGTGACCCAAATCCTCCCTCAAAACTGAAGTTTGCCCAGCTATTGGGAGTGTTGGCAAATCATGCCTCTCAGCTGATTCTCTCTAGAATTTATTCTCAGGAGATCTAATTAATAACTTGTCAAGCTGATGTCCATCCTTGGGGACAACTCGTATCTGAAGAATGGCCAGTGAAAGGTATTAAAACTCCATACTCCTGCCTCAATTTAGGGCAACTCTGAAGGGTCACCCCTGCTTCTCAGCTCCCCCTTGAGATTAGCTGAGGTATTTGTTGTGACTGCCTCACATCTCAACTCCCTTTGTCCAATTCAGCTTTTTCGCCACAGTTGTTGGCTCCTAGGATTTTACCCAGTTAAATGTTCTCTACACAAATCTCTATCTCAAATCTGCTTTACAGGGAATGTGGCCTCAGACAGGTTTTCATTAGGTTCTGGACATAACTCTCATTAGTCATTGATATGATTCGGCTGTGTCTCCACCCGAATCTCACCTTGATTGTAATTATCCCCGCATGTCAAGGATGGAGTCAGGTGGAGATCATTGAATCATAGGGGCGGGTTCCCCCTACTGTTCTCCTGGTAGCGAATAAGTCTCACGAGATCTGATGCTTTTAAAATGGGAGTTTCCCTACACAAGCTTTCTTCTCTGCTACCATTTAAGATGTGCCTTTGCTTCTTTTTTGCCTTCTGCCGTGACTATGAGGCCTCCCCAGCCATGTGGAATTGTGAGTTCCTTAAACCTCTTTCCTTTCTAAATTACCCGGTCTTGGGTATGACTTTATTAGCAGCATGAGAACAAACTAGTGCATTCTGTTCTATAAGCCCAAGTCGGATCACAGAGTCCCGCTTTCTGTTTTTTTTTTCTAGCCCATATTTCTACTAAAACTTGACTCATATAGACTTAAAACAAAATAATTAAGCATGGCTAGTATTTATTTAATATTTTATACGTGTCAGGTACTGTATTTTGTAACTTACCTTTTAATAATCTTTCCAAATCTCTAAAAGGAGAATTCTGCTCTTTTATGGAGAAAATAAGGATGGCTCAATCTTTTGATTTTTATTACAAGCTTTATTTTGTATAACATATAATAAACTAAAAATATTGAAAGTTTAGAAACCATCAGCACACAATCGAGGTGATGGAAATATACTTCACCTCCAGTTTCCTGATGCCTCTTTATAATACATTTCTCTGGCCCCTCATTCCTGGCCCTTAAAAACCACCAAACTGCTTTCTGTCACTGGACAGTAATTTATACAGTCAAAAAATGTATATAAATAAAATTTTACACTATGCACTTTTTTGTCTGACATTTTATGTTTTTTTCTCTGCATGTTTTACCTCTAGAGTCTGCCTTGTTTCACTTAGTATAGTTATTTTGAGATTCATTCATGTTATAGTATGTATCCATAATTAATTCGGATAAAGCAAGTTAATTCATTAATGTATTGATTGATATTTAGACTGTTTCTAGTTTGGGCTATTATGAATACATGTGCTATGAACATTTGTGTTGATATCATTATATGAACACCTACTTTTATCTCTCTTGGGTAAATACCCAGGAGTGCAATGGCTGAGTCTTACGGCAGAAGTATGTTTAACTTTTTAAGGGACTCTTAAACTGTTTTTCAAAGGTTACACTTTTTTGTATTCCCATCAGCAGTGTATGAGAGTTTCAGCTTCTCCACATCCAAGCCAGTGCTTGGCTGTTATCAGTCATGCTAATCTTAGCTATTTAAAAATAGATAGTGGCGTCTCATTTTGGTTTAAATTTGCATTGCCCTAAGCATTAATTATGTTGAGCATATGTGCTTATTTACCAAACAAATGTCTACTTTGTAATGTCTGTTCCAGTCTTTCACCCAAGTTTTAAATGGGGTTGTTTGTTTTTCATTATTAAATTTTGAGCTTTTAAAATATATTTTTGATGCAAGCCTTTCATCAGATATATGAATTGCAAATATTTTCTCCCAGCCTGCAGCTTGTCTTTTCAGTCTCTTAATAGATTCTTTTGAAGAGCAGATTCTTTTTTTTAAATTTGATGAGTTCTTCTTATCAATATATTATTATATAAATCATGCTGTGGGGTCATATCAAAGAAAGCTTTGCCTGACTCAAAGTCCCAAATGTTTTCACATCTTCCCTCTCCTCTCCTTTGGGAACTGAGATTACACGTAAATTCAGTTACTTGAAATGTACTGTCTACTATTGCTCTGTTCATGTTTTTTAAAAATTTATTTTCTCTCTCTATTTTATTTTGAGAGGTGTCTATCTTTTCTTCTTTAATGACTAACGTGCTATCAGCCTACCATGTAGCTGGGACTACAGCCGCATGCTACTATGCCCCGCTAATTTTTGTATTTTTAGTAGAGATGGGATTTCACCATATTGGTCAGGCTGGTCCTGAACTCCTGACTTCGTGATCCACCTGCCTCGGCCTCGCAAAATGCTGAGATTACAGGCGTGAGCCACTGCGCCCAGCCTCCTTTAGTGTATCTTGCATGTCTCTATTTTAGAACATATAGAATACTGTTTCAATAAGCATTTGAATGTTGTTAACTTATAACTCTGGTACCTTGATTTACTCTGGATCAGTTCTGACTCAGTGATTTTTCTCCTTCTTATGAGCCACGTTCTTCTGTCTTTTGTTGTTACTGTTGTGTCTCTGCTAAACTGTGTCTGGATGTCAGATATGGTGACTTTTATCTTATTGAGTGCTGGAAGTATATATAAATATTCTTGATCTTTGTATTGGTATGTATTTAAGTTTAGTTGGAAAGAGTTTGACTCTTTTTGGTCTTGCTTTAAAAATTCATTAGGTGGGATCAGACCAGTTCTCATTTTAGAGCTAATCACTCCCAACTAGTGAGGCAAGATCCTTCTGGGTATCCCTGGGAATCTTGAGGTGTTTCTGGTTTGGCTGATAAAATAAGCACTATTACTGGACCTTGGTGAGCATGTGTACTGTTACTTTTCATCTTATCTGGGTGTTGTTTCCCCAACCGTAGGTACTTTTCTCTAGGCCTGTCCTAACAATTACTTAGCTATGTACTTTAGGGGGACCCTTTGCAGAGCTCTGGAGTTCTCTTTCTGTGCAGCCCCTTCTTCTCGGAAACCTTGTCCTGAGAGCTCATGTCAACATGGTTTCTGTGGACTCTGAGCTCTGTCCCCTCAGCTCAGGGAGAACAATGGGCTCCTCTTGGGCTTTTCTCCTGCAGTAGTGGGCTGGAAAACTTTCTCCAGGCATAAATTAGGGCAGTTGATAGGCTCACCTTGTTTGAGACTGACTTTACAGGGTCTTGCAAACTTTTGTGGCATACATTTTGGCCATTTTTTTGGTTGTTTCAGGAGGGAGAGAAAGTCTAGTTCTTGTTACTCCATCATGGTCATTGCAGAAGTCAACCTAACTGATATTTATCAATACAGTCTGTTGCTACACATTGAACTTGCTTAAGATAATTTTTAGATGGCACAGAACTTTCTGTCCATTGAATGAGACTCTCTGCTTATTTTGCAAGTGCTCATTTGTATGGAGACATTTGTATGGAGAAACTTCAAAAAGTTTGTGGAAAAATGAAGTTAAAAGATAAACATTGAAAATGTGATCTTCGGTTTTCATCCCTAAAGAACTGATGGTCCTGGGAACTTAACAATGTCAATGCAGTCTCTTATACATTATTAACTTAAGAAAAATGGGTGCCCTTTCCACATTTGTTGAGATTGGGAAACAAAAAGAAGTCAGAAGGAGCCAAATCAGAGCTGTAAGGTGGATGCCTGACAATTTCCCATTGAGACTCTCACAAAATTGCCTTTGCTTGATGACAGGAATGAGCAGAAACATTGTGGTGTTAGAGGACTGTCTGCTAAAGCTTTCCCAGGTATTTTGCCCTAAAACTTTGGCTAACTTATTCAAAACACTCTCATGATATGCAGATATTATTGTTCTTTGACCTTCCACAAAGTCAACAAGCAAAATGCCTGGAATGTCCCCAAAAAACTGTTGCCGTGACCTTTGCTCTTGAGTGATCCCCTTTAGCTTTGACTGGACCACTTCCACCTTTGGTAGCCATTGCTTTGATTGTGTTTTGCCCTCAGGATCATACTGGGAAAGCCATGTTTTATCTTCTGTTACAATTCTTCAAAGAAATCCTTCAGGATCTTGACCCTAGTTCTTTAAAATTTCCATTGAGAGCTCTCCTCTTGTCTGCAGCTGATCTGAGCACAACACTTTTGGCACCCATGCAGTGGAAAGTTGGTTCAACTTTAATTTTTTAGTCAGAACTGTGTAAGCTGAACCAATTAAGATGTCTATGATGTTGGCTATTGTTTGTGCTGTTGATTATCAGTCCTCTTCAATTAGGGCACAAACAAGATTAATTTTTTTCCTTGCAAATTGATATGGATGATCTGTCCCTGTGGACTTCATCTTCCACATCATCTCGTTTCTTCTTTAAAAAAGCTGTCCGCTTGTGAACTACTGATTTCTTTGGTGCATTGTCCCCTCAAGCTTCTTGTAAAGCATCAGTGATTTCACCATTCTTTCACTCAAGCTTCATCATAATCTAATGTTTGTTCTTGCTTCAATTTTAGCAGAATTTACATTGCTCTGCTAGGGGCTCTTTTCAAACTAATGTCTACTCCTTCTTACTGTCTCAAACTAGATCCTGTTCAAACATGCTATAATAAATTAGTATGAGTTTATTTTGCTGCCAAAATTGAAACCTTTGCATAGTTTTTTTCATAATATACATTTTCCATGAACTTTTTAAGGCCTCTCATGTATCCACAGGTAGAGTGCCTTACCTATTCTGACTTCAGTCAATTATTCAAGACCTTTCCTTGTCAGTGATACATTAGAAAGGTAGAGTATTGAAAAATAAGAGTAGCTTCTGCTGATTAAGAAATACTATATCTTTTTCTACTTCTTTCTTTTTTTTTTTTTCTTTTTTTTTTTTTTGAGACAGCATCTTTCTCTGTCACCCAGGCTGGAGTGCAGTGGTGTGATCTCAGCTCACTGCAACCTCTGCCTCCCAGGGTCAAGTGATTCTCCTGCCTCAGCCTCCCGAGTAGCTGGGACTATAGGTGCCTGCCACCACACCCAGCTAATTTTTGTATTTTTAGTGGAGACAAGGTTTCACCATATTGGCCAGGCTGGTCTTGAACTCCTGACCTTGTGATCTGCCTGACTCGGCCTCCCAAAGCGCTGGGATTACAGTCATGAGCCACCGTACCTAGCTTTCTACTTCTTTCTTATTATTTTCCTCCTCTCTCATTCCTATATTCTCTCCTTTCTCCTACTTTCCTCCCCACTCCCTGTTTCCTTCCTTTCATCTTTCCTATTTTCAAGACTTAATATTTCTTGAACCTCCGATGTTATCATAGTATGTTATTTGTTTAATTTTCACATAACAATAATAGTTTAAATACAAATAATATTTATTTTCATCCCCATGTTATCAGTATAACAGTAAAGATGTGGAGAGGCCAGCTGGGCATGGTGGCTCAAGCCTGTAATCCCAGCACATTGGGAGGCCGAGGTGGGTGGATCACGAGGTCAGGAGATCGAGACCATCCTGGCTAACACGGTGAAACCCCATCTCTACTAAAAAATTGAAAAAATTAGCTGGGCGTGGTGGCGCGTGCCTGTAGTCCCAGCTACTCGGGAGGCTGAGGCAGGAGAATAGTGTGAACCCGGGAGGCAGAACTTGCAGTGAGCCAAGATCACGCCACTGCACTCCAGCCTGGGTGACAGAGCGAGACTCTGTCTCAAAAAATAAATAAATAAATAAATAAATGAAAATAAAATTAGAAAAATGATGTGGAGAGGCCAAACCAATGGCTCTTATATCCACGTTCTTTCTTCTAAATGATTTCACCTTAGTTTTGGTCTGCATCTCTAACCATAGCTAGTTGCAGCAGGACTTCTATCTGGCCTTGCTGCTCTCATTTTTGGACCTCCTCACTGAAATCAAATTGATCTTTCTAAAATGCAAACCTGGTCTTAGTATTTTATTACTTAAAACCCATTGGTGGCTTTCCATGATTTATGGAATAAAGTCAAAATTCCTGTTTTTGCCCATGTTTCTGTGTGCCTCTCATCCCTACATTTACTGATTCCTGTGTGCCATAAATTGCCAGTTGTCCAGAGTTCATTCTCTTTTTGTACTTGGGAGGACTTCTGCATCCTGCAACTTTTCCCCTGAAACGTGCTTGGAAAATACCTACTCATTTTTTTCAGATTCAGGTTAGCTTTTTACTTCAGTTTCTTTTCCTGAAGCTTATACTGACTGCTCCATATGGCTTTGGGGATTAGCTACTCATTCCTTTGTGCCCTTTGTAGATACACATTTATCATGGAGTCTTTTTTTTTTTTTTTGAGACAGAGTCTCACTCTGTCACCAGGCTGGAGTGCAGTGGTGTGATCTCAGCTCACTGCAACCTTTGCCTTCCAGGTTCAACTGATTCTCTTGCCTTAGCCTCCCAAGTAACTACAGGCGTGCACCACCGTGCCCAGCTAATTTTTGTATTTTTAGTAGAGACGGGGTTTCACTATGTTGGCCAGGATGGTCTCGATCTCTTGACCTCGTGATCTGCCCACGATGGCCTCCCAAAGTGCTGGGATTACAGGCATGAACCACCGCTCCCAATCAGTCATGCAGTCTTTATACTTACTTGTTTACTTGCCTGTGAGCTCACTGAATGCAGGGACTATTTCCTTGTTGCTCTAGCACCTACACCAGTACCTGGTATCCAGAAGCTGTATGCTAAATGTTTGTTGAGTGGCTGTTTGACTGAATGATTGTACTCCTAATTAGTAGATAGAAAGCCATGAACTTCCCAGTTCATCATTCTCTGTGCTCAATTCTGGTTTCTTTATTGTGTTCAAAAGAGTTCCTTAGTGACATAAAACTATGGAGCCAGTATGTCAGCTCATTTAAGCAATGATTGGTTTATGTATATAAGAGGCTTCAATAATTATATATTTTTATTTCAGTTTCAATAAATGATCAATTTATTAATTTTCTCTGTTTTGGCTTATTGTTCACATTTAATATCAAATAAAAGTGTTTTACTTAAAATTATTCATGCCGATTATGACAGTTAGGTGAATATTACTTTGACTTACATTCCAGTAGTAGTTTTGGTTGAACCCTGAATATGCTAAGACGTCCCTTTTCTTTTTTCTTATGAACAGGCTACTGTGTTTACATATATTATTAAAATCTTCTTTGAAAATACGAAGAGTGTTACATTTCTTATATTTAGTTCTCTGTGCTTCAGAATTCCTGTGATACTTGCACTTAAGTCCTTCTGAGCAGTTGATGTTGATATTTATGTGGTTAATTTCATGAAACGTGGTGGTTTTCATTTCTATCATTAATTTATACAGGAGATAGACTGTTTTCCAGGTGTAAGCTCAGTCATATAATTAGAAAATTTATAAGCAGAAAGGAGTTATTTGGTCTAACCCATTTATTCTACAGATAGAGAAATTAGAGTCCAGAAACTCTGTCTTCTTTAAAGTCTTACAGGTATTTAAGAAAAAAGAATAGACTTGAGGTTTCTGTGCTCTGAACCCAGTGATCTTGACACTGTAATGATCTTCATCCATATTATTCACAGAAGTAAATATAATCACATATTAAATAAGAAACAAAAATACTAAGGAGATATTATACTGAAAAATGAAATAATATTATCTTAATTATTTTGATCAGATTCAATCTATAGCAGCTTGAAGGCTAATAATTCCAATGATTCTCTGAATAAACCATTTTTCTAATAAGATTACAGGTTTTAGTAATCTAATTATTTTGACTGATGCAAATGTTACCCCGCCAGTCTGAAAAATGTGTTTATTTATATGTCATAAAGAATAATTTATTCCAAAAAGGCTAATTTTCAAAATATATGTATCTTCTGAAACTGTATCTATTTTTTCCCCACGTTTTCTAAATATATTTTAGAGGGCATTTGTAGATTTTCATGGTGCTGAAAAATTAAGGTATAATGGTCTCATGAAGGAGAATAATGTCATTTAGACATTGTAATTTTGGAGGATCACAATACTTTTTGGAATGTGGTTGTTGCAGCACTGGTCACTTATACTAATTATATAATAACATACTATACTAATGCAATAATATACCATATGAAATTATTCAGTGGTAAATTTGTCTTAAATCCTCTAGAATACTGCAAAGAAATAGTTTATATAAGAAAGAGTACCATAGCAGATGTGAACACAATATTTCCTATTTTTTTCTTCTTTTTTATTTTTTTGAAGACAAGTTCTCACTCTGTTGCCCAGACTGGAGTTCAGTGCCATGTTCATAGTTCACTGCAACCTCAAACTCCCAAGCTCAAGTGATCCTCTTGATTCAGCCTCTGAAGTAGCTGTGCCTATAGGTGTGCACCACCACACCGGCTAAGTTTTAAAATTTTTTATAGATATGTTGCCCAAGCTGGTCTCAAATTCTTGAGCTCAAGAGATCTTCTCACCTTGGCCTCCCAGAGTGTTGGGATTACAGGCATGAGCCACCATACTCAGCCAATATTTCTTTTGTAAAAGACATTTTCTAACATACTTCTCATTTTAACTAACATAATATTCAAAGTGTAGATCTGAGAAAGAGATAGTGCCTGCAGATCTGGGATCCTACATGCTAATATTATGGGATGCATTCAGATTTGATCAGCAGATATTCCATTTATTCTAGAACACCACCAGCAGAAGAATGTAATTACGTCTATCACTAAAACTTTGTGTCAATACAGACTACTGTATTTGTTATCATAGATGGTCCTTGGATGGCAGCCTTAAGCAATTTTAAACCTAGACAGGTGATGTACTTTTTCTTCTTGGATAATTTTCATGGTTTTATCTAATTTGGTTGTAACTAATGTGTTTAATATGGCTTGCTTGTTTTTTAAAAAGTTGTTCAGTATCCTTAGAACTCAGTGCTGATTTCTTTTTCTAGCAGGCCTTTTATATAGGACATCTCACTTTCTCCTGGCTCTCTACTACTAGCATGAGGTCTCTGAAAAATCAAGACAGCAAAATAATTTGTTATAGAACAGCCTATGTAGAGGGACAGGGGAGGAGTCATATTCCAAGAGGGAAAGACCTTTGAGCCAGGCTCAATTTGTAGAGGCCGTTGAATGAAAATGAGAGAGAGAGAATGCACACTTTACTGCACTATTAAAGCAAAATTCTGACAATAACTTCTAAAAATGATTCAACTCTTATACACTGAGAATATGACAGACCTTCCAAAAGTATAATTTCTTACATGAACGTCCAGGTATATAAGGAAAAATAACTATTTCATACCAATATCTCCAGCCGCCTTTATTGTTGGTTCACCACATAGGTTTTTATCAGAATCGCAGAACATTAATTTTTTAAATTAGCTACCATTACAACTAGCTTGAGAAGAACTTTCTTTTTAATAATTCGACCCAGATGCATTCTAGATACTCCAGTGTTACGAATCGATGGCTTCATGAGGAGCCGCTGTTGACTCATGCTATCTCTGGACACACTGACAGGAAATGTTTTCTTACACCTGTTTTCCTCCTGCTTTTCCTTGGTAGGACTTAGTTCCTTGGCATAGTTCAGTATCAATGGCAGTCATAGAGAAGTGTTACAGAAACCCAGCTTATTCCAACTTGTGAATTATTTGGCACCCAGGAACCAGGTCTTACAATCTTCAACCCACTTTTTCTTAACATGGCCCCTTTTCTGAAATGTTTATTTATATATGATGTAGGCCTGGGGAAAGGACATGGACTTTCAAAGAAAATATTCTCCAATAGATCTGTCAACTCCAGAGAACCTTCTGACTAAATCTGAAAGAATTCCACTGTGCTCTGATAACATCCTTTAATAATGAAGGAAAAGATATTTTTCCCCCAGAAGGATTTTGTAGTGAAAAGATGGCATAATTTTTTTAAAAATGTTGTTTATAATCTCATTTGTTTTTTCATTTGTGGGGTGTGTCTTAAATCCTAAATGGTACATCCTTTTTAAAATACTTCTAGTAATAAAATGTTTCTGAAGTTATGTTGTAAATATCATTGGACTATGTTTAATAATGTTAAGTTGATCCCACTTCCCCTGAAATTATATACATAAATGCTGAAAGTATAAATTTACATATACAACTTCATGGAACATTTTTCTTCCAAGTGTGCATTTGCTAGAATTTGCATTGAAAGGTTTTGGAAGGAGCCTGTTGGTATGAATCCTGTGTGAGCAACACTCAGATTTGTTGCATACTGAACAGCATGCTAAATCTCACTTCACAATCTTAGATTTCTCATCTACCATCTTGAGCTGAATTTAAAATATAACTGCAGTTTATTATGTCACCTGTTCGTCAAACACTGATGCAAAGCTTAGTTTTCAGTGTGAAGAACCCATGACTAGAGAAGGGAAGAAGAAAGGGTCAAGCAGACCTCATTAAAGAGTGTATGGGCAAGAAAACACATCAGATGTCTTGATAGGTTTTTTAAAGTCCTGTTAGACTTGTCATGATTTCCAAAACACTAAATGCCATCTAGTATTTTGGACCCTCCAAAATTACAGTAGAATATTATTATGGGTCATCTTAATTGGAAATATACAGGAAAATCCTGATGATTAATGTAGACTAGTGATAGCTCTCACACATTTATATAACCTATGTTGAAAAGAAAGAAGAAAGGCAGGAAGGAAAGAAGGAAAAAGAGCGGAGAGAGAGGAACAAGAAAACACGTGGATTTGTGGAAATGAAAATTTTTAAATTACTAATTTGCAAGAATGGGTAAGAAAAATACCGAGTATGAACATAAATGCTTTCAATTCCGTTTGTCTCTTAATCCTTCTCAGTCCGTGGCCAGTTTTGAAACTTGGTGTAACTTCCTTCCTTTATTCCTCCCTCCCTTGCTCCCTCCATCCCTTCTTGCCAGCCTCCTTCCCTTCCTCTCTCCTTGAGTTTCCTTCTTCTTTCTTGTTCCCTCCCTCCCTCCCTCTCTCTTTTTTCCCCTTAGTTTCCCCGGAAGCACATATACCAGCCATTTGAATGCTTTCTGCTCATAGATACTGCCAAGCCCCCTCACCCAGACTGCTGAATAGATTTGGTAGAATGGAATGAGAAACATAGACTTTGTGTCTGTGGCGGCCACCTCTGATGTTGCAGACTTTTGCCGTGATTATGCACTCCAGCCGAGGGACGCTAGAGAGGTTGAAATTTCAACTGTGGGATTTGCCATTTTGGAATTTGCAGAAATGTACTGGATATGCTAACAGCAGCCTGGCTAGCCTCCACTTCACAAGGAAGTATTTAAATATACACGTGTAATATGAAGAAAATTGCATTAGATCATAAGGGATGAATTATTTTGTAAATGACTATACCATCAAATACCATACCTGATATCAATCATCTTCATCAGACAGTATCTGTGTATGTAAGTAGATAAACAAAAAAGCAGGAGCTTATTTCTCTCTAATGTATCCTTGACTCTCTAGCAGTGACCTCTGAAATGTCTCTTCTGATCCAGACTTGTTTGAATCATGTGCAACATTTTAGATTTGTCTTTTCTCTGCAAGTTTTTTTTGTTAAGTACCATAACATATTGAACCAAATAGTTTTGCTTGCTTTCTATTGATGACACATGATTTTGGCTTTTATCTTCAGTGGAAAATCAATGTGTCACATGGAGTTCACTAAGAAAAAGGTATGGGGCCTCTTTGTAATTCTTTGTCAGATGATTGCTTTATCTTGATTTATGCCTTCAAACTTTTTCCCATTCAGCAGAAAATATTGTGTCGCTATCTGTGAGAGCAAAGTGATCTATACCAATTTATGCTCTAAGTGTAGCCTCCTTCCAGAACTGCTTATGGAACATATCAACTCACTATAGATTAGGGACATAATGGATTCTTCTTTCTTAAAAGTGGCAGATTGACAATTTTAGTTCATATACAAGCTTTTATATTAACATTAAAACAATATTTCTATGTAAAGTAAAATATTGTAGTTGATTATTATTCGAGGGCCTCCCAGAATTTCAAGGTCTGAAAATAAATTCAGTGTTCCTGGTGGTAACAAAATTGCCCCTACTTCCTTGTATCAGGACTGCCATTTGGAACTGCTGGGGAAGCTCTTTTCAGAAATTATTTTCAAAACAGCATTGTTGCCTTTTGCCAAACTGAAATCTGGTTGTAAACTTTTGAAAACTAGTTCCTTGGAATGGAATTCAAGTTGTCTTCTAAGCAATTTTTTTTAACTCAAACATACATTCTATCTTGCTTTATTATGTCACTATTTGTGTAGGAAACATATTTCTATTTTTACCATTTTCAATTTATTTACATTTACATTTACATTTGTGTGTGTATATATATACACACATACATACACTTTAAGTTCTGGGATACATTTGCAGAACTTGCAGTTTTGTGAAATAGGTATACATGTGCTGTCGTGGTTTGCTGCACCCATCAACTCGTCATCTACATTAAGTATTTCTCCTAATGCTATCCCTCCTCTTTCCTTCCTACCCACTGACAGGCCCCAGTGTGTGATGTTCCCCTCCCTGTGTCTATGTGTTCTCATTGTTCAACTCCCACTTATGAGTGAGAACATGTGGTGTTTGGTTTTCTGTTCTTGTGATAGTTTGCTGAGAATGATGGTTTCCAGCTTCATCCATGTCTCTGCAAAAGACATTAATCCATCCTTTTTTATAGCTGCATGGTATTCCATGGTGTATATGTGCCACATATTCTTTATCCAGTCTATCATTGATGGGCATTTGGGTTGGTTCCTAGTCTTTGCTCTTGTGAATAGTGCTGCAATAAACATATGTGTGAATGTGTCTTTATAGTAGAATGATTTATAATCCTTTGGATGTGTACCTAGTAATGAGACTGTTAGGTCAAATGATATTTCTAGTTCTGGATCCTTGAGGAATTGCTACACTGTCTTCCACAATGGTTGAACTAATTTACACTCCCACCAACAGTGTAAAAGCATTCCTATTTCTCCACATCCTCTCTAGCACCTGTTGTTTCCTGACTTTTTAATGATTGCCATTCTAACTGGCGCGAGATGGTATCTCATTGGACCAGGGGTGATGAGCTTTTTTTTTTTTTCTTCGAGACAGCCTCACTCTGTCACCCAGGGTGGAGTGCAGTGGCACAATTTCGGCTCACTGCAACCTCCACCTAATGGGTTCAAGCAATTCTCCTGCCTTAGCCTCTTGAGTAGCTGGGATTACAGATATATACCACCACGCCTGGCTAAAGTTTTTTTTTGTGTTTTTGGTAGAGACAGAGTTTCACCATAGTGGCCAGGCAAGTCTCAAACTCCTGACCTTGTGATCCACTCGCCTTGGCCTCCCAAAGTGATGGGATTACAGGCGTGAGCCACCACGCCCAGCCTATGATGAGCTTTTTCTCATGTGTTTATTGGCCGCATAAATGTCTTCTTTTGAGAAGTGTCTGTTCATATCCTTTTCCCACTTTTTGATGGGGTTGTTTTTTTCTTGTAAATTTGTTTAAGTTCCTTGTAGATTCTGGATATTAGCCCTTTGTTAGATGGATAGATTGCAAAAATTTTCTCCCACTCTGTAGGTTGTGTGTTCACTCCGATGATAGTGTCTTTTGCTGTGCAGAAGCTATCTTTAGTTTAATTAGATCCCATTTCTCAATTTTGGCTTTTGTTGCCACTGCTTTTGGTGTTTTAGTCGTGAAGTCTTTGCCTATGCCTATGTTCTGAATGGTATTGGCTAGGTTGTCTTCTAGAGTTTTTATGGTTTTAGATCTTATGTTTAAGTCTTTAATCCATCTTGAGTTAATTATTTTATAAGGTGTAAGGAAGGGGTCCACTTTCAGCTTTCTTCATTTGGCTAGCCAGTTTTCCCATCACCATTTATTAAATAGTCAATCTTTCCCCATTGTTTGTTTTCGTCAGGTGTGTCAGAGATATGTTGTATATTTCATGGTACAATGCCTTCTGTCAATGGGGAAAAATAACAAGCATATATGGGATGAATGAAGTCTGCTATGGTTAAGGTTGAGAATATTTACTGATCCTTGAGTTCAGTCTCCAGGAATGTTGGAAATAGAGAATGGAGATAATGGAGATAAAGAAAAGTTCTGAAAATGACACTTCCCATAGTGTCAAAATTGTGATCTATTGCAGAATTCTGTGATACATCAAAATCTCTGTTTATACTGAGGTTTGTTATTGTGTATGAGCATATCTTTATCAGGTGTAGGCTATTTCTATACTTTCATGTCTTTAAATCAATGTTTCTATTCACATATGTATATGTGCAAATAGAAGCATGTTAATATTATATATATATTTTCTGTCATTACCATGATTGCTATGATTATCATTAGCATGTATTATTAGTGTGACCGAAGTATCATCAGTATCAGTTTCTTTCTCACTGCAGTGCTCCTGTAATGCTTCATTTCTACAGAGCCAACCTACACCCACCGTTTCCCTGACTATAACTTTACCTAAAGTATAAGCCCTTATAAAGCCATGAAAGCCTACCAAGAATTGTCAAAGAAGCTAGGCAGCAGCCAGGCTCTGCCTTAGGAAAAGATTTTACTTTTTATTATCATGTGCAGTACTTAACTACTTGTTTTGACCTCTAAGATTTTGCTCTCCTATATTTCTATCCCCTGGCTTTCTGATATTTCATGTGATTATATTTGAAATTTTAACCTTGCTTTTCTTTTTGGAATCTCTGATATCTCTGCTGCCACAGGTAATGACAGGTTCCTCTCTAACTGTTGGTGTTATCCCTGGTCAGATTATTACTGATGACAGAAGTAGATGTTTTACGTGGATTCTCTCGATATCAGAAACAAATACAGATATCACAACTCAAAAATGACAGACTGATAACCATTATGAACTTAGATGCAACATTCTTAATACAATATTAGCAAATTGAGTCTAGGAATATTTAAAAATGATAATGTGTTTTAACCAAGTGGGGTTTATCTCAAGTTGGTTTCAACAACTGAAAATCTACCATGCTGACAGAAAAAAGAAAAATCACGTGACACTCTCAATAGATGCAAAAAAGGAATTTACAAAATGTAACACATTTTTTAAATTAAAAACTCCCAGCAAACTGAGGATAGAAAAGTACATTTTCAAACTGATTATGTGTTTACAAAAAATCTATAGCAAACATCTTACTTAAAATGGTGAAAGCCTTAATACTTTCTACATAAGATTATGAAAAATGCAATGATGTCCTCTCTCCCTAGTTCTTTAAAGTATTGCATTCAATATTAAATAAGTGGAAATATATACCAAGTTCATTGATAAATATTTAATACTTATGAGATGATAATTCTCCTGAAATTGATCTCTAGATTCAGTGGAATTCCCATGAAACCTTATAGGTCCTTTTGGATAAATTACAAAACTGATTCTAAAACAGGGAGAAAGAAAGAAGGGAAGGAAGGAGGAATGGACAGAAAGAAGAAAGAAATAAAGAGAAAAGAAAAGAAAATAAGAAATAAGTGACACCCAAGTTGGGAAGAAAGAAAAATACTATTCTCACGTGATGTAAACATATACATAGAAAATCCTTAGGCATCTGCAGAAGTGTGCTAGAGGTATGAAGTGAATTTAACAAAGTTGTAGGATGAAAGATCAATAAATAAAATCAATTGTGTTTCTATACACAATCAACACCAATTAGAAAATAAAATTATGTAAGCAATTTAACTTATAATAGCCTCAAAAATAATAAAATAATTCAGAATAAATTTAATAAAAGGTATGCTGATCCAAAATTTCTAAATCACTAATACGAGAGATTGAATAGGTAGAAATATGTATCAAGTTCATTGGTAAATATACATGTCATACTTATTAGATGATAATTCTTCTGAAACTGATCTCCAGATTTGGCACAATCCCAGTCAAACCTATAGGCCTTTTTGGAGAAATTACAAAGCTGATTCTAATTTTTTTTTTTAAATGCAGAAGTCCTAGAATAGCCAGAGCATGTTTTAGAAAGAAGAATAAAGTTGGAAAACTTTCCAAATTTCAAGACATGTTGTAAAGCTACACTAAACAGTACAGTAAACTTACTGGCATGAAGAAGACATATATATCAGTGAAACAGAATAAATAATTTAGAAATATATCCTGCCTTACATGGCCAAAGTTGCCAAAATATTTCAATAAGGAAATCAATGTCTTTATAAAGATGGTACTATTAAAATTGGATATTAAATGGAGAATATGAACTTCAGAATTACCTCACACCATATCCTCAAATTAACTCAACATGTATTTTATACATAATGTAAATATAAAATGTATAAAGCTTACTGAATAGGAAAAATTTTTAATAATCTTACTATAGCTAAAAATTTTTTAGATAAGAAAAGGATGGATGAAAATGGAAAAAAATAGTAAGTTGGACTTCATGAAATTAAGACTTTTGCAACTTAAAACATAGCATCAAAAAATGAAAAGGCAAACCACAGATTGGGACAGAATAATTTTAAATATGTCTGATAAAGAACTTTCATCTAGAATGTACACATAACTAAAAAACTAAATAACAAAACACAAATAACTCATTTAACGTAATATTTTGACCTAAATGGGCCAAATATTTGTACAGATATTTTAATTTAAAAAGAGATGATGTCCAATACACAAATGAAAAGATACTTAACGTTACCCGTCATCAGGGAAATGCAAGTTAAAACCACATTGAGGTACCACTGTACACCCACTGGAGTGGCTGACACGAGCAGAACTGACCATACCACATGATGTGAAGAATTGCTATTCACACCTGGCTAGTGGGACTTCAAAATGGTACAGACATTTTGGAAAGCAGTTTGGCAGTTTCTTTTAATGTTAAACTTAGTACTGATCATATAGCCAAATAATTCCACTGCGACTCAAAATAAATAAAAACATATCCGTACCAAGCCTCATCCTTGAAGTTCATAGCAGATGTGTCCATCAACTTGTAAATGGATAAACCAGTTGTAGATGGAGTACCACTCAACAATAAAAAGGAGCAAACTGATACAACAGCAATATAAATGAATATCAAAAGCATTATGCTCAGTGAAAGAAGCTAGACATGAAAGACACCAATGTATCATTCCACTAATAGGATACTCTAGAAAATGCAAACTGTAGAAACAGAAGCAGATTAGTGGTTGCCTGTGTTCAGGAATGGAGAAAAGATCAAATGCAAAACAGCAAAAGAAAACGTTTTGTGATGATGCAGATTTTCTGTATCTTGATCATGATTGTGGTCAAATGATGATATTCATCTGCCATAACCCATTAAATTGCACATTGAAAAGGGTGAATTTTACTGTGTGTACATTATACTTAAATGGAGCTGTAAATATGTTTGGAGCTTATCTGTGAACATTAGTTGCAGAGCAGGAGTTACTTTTATAGAGTGGAAATCTGCTGAGTGCCAACTTGAGAAGGGTTGAAAAAAATTAGAACCTTCTTCCAACACATTTCAGTTAGAACACTCTTAGGATGTCGTTACAGCTGCGCTCTATATTGGAGTCTCTGATGAAGTCACATGTCTGACGATCTCAGCATGCCTTTAATCAACAGAATATACACGTGTTTTCTTTTATTACTATAAAGGATATACCAAACAACTTTTTCAAGACTTTACTTCAAAAAGGCACGTAGTTTTGCAACATTTTTGGTAAGTCTTTAATTATTTCAAAATGAAAAATTGAAAATAAAATGCAATTATTTACTCAGGCCCCCCAAAAAAAGGTCTGTACGGGGAATGCATGTGGTGTGTGTGTGTGTGTGTGTGTAAGTGTGTGATTTGAAGAATTGAAAAAATTTTAGTGGGGTTTTGTAGCATCACTTTGATAGCATCCTGTAATTTTGTATTGTGTTTGAAATAAAAATAAAGTGAATACACTGATAAAAGAATTTGAAAAGAATTTGCATTATTGCCTAAATTATGTGTGGTTTCCACAGTGGCATGAATCGAGCATCTTTAACCTACATAACAATATATCAGAAGTATTAGGTAAAAAATAAGTAAACTAGTATAACAAAGTTAAATATTTCTAAAGTAAAATTATAGCTTTATTTTTTTTTCCTGAAATGTTTTGAGGAGATATTTACACCAAAAGATATTATCACTGATCAATGAAACTTTTTCAGAATTTGCTTGTGTCCCACCAATATTTGATTACATAGTGCTTCTGTGAGTTCCATTTCATTAATTTAGCTTTGACAGGAGAGAAGGCAATGGCTCTGCAGCCTCTCTCGGTGTGGCATGATCCTGGTTCCGCTGGCTGATCTCTATTAGAACCATGGCCTTAATCATGCCTTTCATGCTTCTAACTTGATTTGCATTTGTTGTGTGATCCAAATTTATTCTCTCGTTTAGTCGCTTCCACCCATAGAAAAGCAGGTCTTTTTCATTTCTCCTTCACCATTGCCCCCATTTTTTCTTTTTGTCCTCCCATGATGAAAAACAAGACAGAAAACAAACTATAACAACAACAGACACCTTTTGTCTGTGGTCACCAATGCATTGTAGCACTAAACTTTGTTCAAAATCTCTAGATCTGACCTCTATATCTGCTGTTCCCAGAGTTTTTCAATGTGTTCTCTAGACTGCTGTGACCCACTGACAGAAAGTCTAGCTATATTTAATTGAAAGTTATTACTGTCTGATATGGTTTGGCTGTGTCCCCACTGAAATCTCATCTTGCACTGTAGCTCCCATAATTCACATGTTGTGGGAGGGACCCAGTGAGAGGTAAGTGGATCATGGGGGCAGTTTTCCCCACACTGTTCTGGTGGTAGTGAATAAGTCTCATGAGATCTGATGGTTTTATAAGGGGAAACCCCTTTCGCCTTTCACTTGGTTCTCATTTGCTGTTTGCCTGCTGCCATGTAAGATGCGCCTTTCGCCTTCTGCCATAACTGTGAGGCCTCCTCAGCCATGTGGAACTGTGAATTCATTAAACCTCTTTTTCTTTATAAATGACCCAGTCTTGGGTATGTCTTTATCAGCAGCATGAAAATTGACTAATACACTCACTGTCCATGAATGATACTCTGTTAGCCCATTTGCATTGTTATAAAGAAATACCTGAGGCTGGGTAATTTATAAAGAAATGCGGTTTATTTGGCTCCTTGTTGTGAAGGCTGTACATGAAGCATAGTACTGGCACCTGCTTCCAGGGAGGGCCTCAGGAACCTTCCAATCATGGTGGAAGGTGAAGGGAAACCAGCATATCACATGGTGAGAGAGGAAGCAGGAGAGACAGGGAGGAGGTGTCAGTCTCTTTTAAACAACCAGATATCGCATGAACTCACAGGGTAAGAACTCATTCATTACCAAGAGGACAGCACCAAGCCATTCAGGAGGCATCTATCTCCAACATTGGGGATCACATTTTAACGTGAGATTTGAAGGGGACAAACATCCAAACTATGTCAGATACCAAAGCTGACAATGCTTAGGATCTTTAGCTGTTCCAGGTTCTGGGAAAAGGGAGAGAGTTAGCTTCCCTCGTCTATGCTGTGCTACTCCATATTATATTAGTAATTATTGTTCTCTAAAGGTTCTTAAAAGCAAATAAACAAATGCAAGGCAAAACATATAAAAGGCAAGGCAAAACATACGAAATGCAAGGCAAATGCATTAAAAAACTTTTGAGTGTTAATACATAGATTTTATTTTATCTTTTTAATTTCTTTTGCTTAACCAAATAGATTATGTAGTTTTGATTAACTGGCCATGAAATAGCTCTGCCTACATAGAATTTCCCATGAATAATTGGTTGTGGAGACTTTTGTGTGTGACCCAAATCCTCCCTCAAAACTGAAGTTTGCCCAGCTATTGGGAGTGTTGGCAAATCATGCCTCTCAGCTGATTCTCTCTAGAATTTATTCTCAGGAGATCTAATTAATAACTTGTCAAGCTGATGTCCATCCTTGGGGACAACTCGTATCTGAGGAATGGCCAGTGAAAGGTATTAAAACTCCATACTCCTGCCTCAATTTAGGGCAACTCTGAAGGGTCGCCCCAGCTTCTCAGCTCCCCCTTGAGATTAGCTGAGGTATTTGTTGTGACTGCCTCACATCTCAACTCCCTTTATCCAATTCAGCTTTTTCGCCACAGTTGTTGGTTCCTAGGATTTTACCCAGTTAAATATTCTCTACACAAATCTCTATCTCAAATCTGCTTTACAGGGAATGTGGCCTCAGACAGGTTTTCATTAGGTTCTGGACGTAACTCTCATTAGTCATTGATATGATTCGGCTGTGTCTCCACCCGAATCTCACCTTGATTGTAATTATCCCCGCATGTCAAGGATGGAGTCAGGTGGAGATCATTGAATCATAGGGGCGGGTTCCCCCTACTGTTCTCCTGGTAGCGAATAAGTCTCACGAGATCTGATGCTTTTAAAATGGGAGCTTCTCTACACAAGCTTTCTTCTCTGCTACCATTTAAGATGTGCCTTTGCTTCTTTTTTGCCTTCTGCCGTGACTGTGAGGCCTCCCCAGCCATGTGGAATTGTGAGTTCCTTAAACCTCTTTCCTTTCTAAATTACCCGGTCTTGGGTATGACTTTATTAGCAGCATGAGAACAAACTAATGCAGTCTGTTCTATAAGCCCAAGTCGGATCACAGAGTCCCGCTTTCTGTTTTTTTTTTCTAGCCCATATTTCTACTAAAACTTGACTCATATAGACTTAAAACAAAATAATTAAGCATGGCTAGTATTTATTTAATATTTTATACGTGTCAGGTACTGTATTTTGTAACTTATCTTTTAATAATCTTTCCAAATCTCTAAAAGGAGAACTCTGCTCTTTTATAGAGCAAATAAGGATGGCTCTGAAAATGTTAGCATTAGGGGAAGTAGGGTGAGGGACATAGGGGGCACTTTGTGTTATTTGTGCATTTTGCTATCAATCTAAAATCAGGTCAAAATAAAAATTAAAAAATGGGTAGTAGAAGCAGGTTGTTAAGATTTTCAGTGTGACTCTAGAATTTTTTTGTTTGTTGTTTGTTTTGGAGTGTAGTGGTAAGATCTCTGCTCACTGCAACCTCCACTTCCCAGGCTCAAGCAATTCTCCTGCCTCAGTCTCCCAAGTAGCTGGGATTATAGGTGCCCGCCACCACACCCAGCTAAGTTTTCTATTTTTTTTTTTTTTAGTAGAGATGGGGTTTCAGCATGTTGGCCAGTCCAGTCTCCTACTCCTGACTTCAAGTCATCCGCCCGCCTCAGCCTCCCGAAGTGCTGGGATTATAGGCATGAGCTCCCACTCCTGGCCCAAAGTTCATATTTTAACTACTAACCTAAATTATTTTAAAAACAAAAGCCTCCTTGGACTCAAACCAGGTCAGAGTGACATGATCATGTGCCTGTTTTGTGCAGGGTGAAGTGAGATTATTATCTAGGAAATAGCTGAAATGTCTTGTTGTGGGCATACATATTTCATATAAATTCTAAGCTTCATATTAGCACTTAGATTATAATTATCTAAATAATAGAGAACAATTTCATATAATTTTCAGTGTATCAGGCGAATCAAAAGTATACATACAAGCATGCAGATGAATTTCAGTGAATATAGTGGTGACAATGCTCAACAGAATATGTGTCCCCCACCCAACCCTGCTTCTTGCTCTTTCACTGTCCTAAAGATAGAACAAAATGGTTCAGGCATCCAGCTTGTCCCCTCCACACTTCACACTTTTACTTAATAGCAGCTTATCTTTAACACTTTGTCATCTTTAAGATGTTGCTAATTCTTTCTGGTAGATCCCAGGACTGAGGATGAGGAAGAATGATTTTATTTAAATAAAGTTGCTTAATTAAAAAACCCTTTTTTTAGTTTTAAAATATTTTCATTATTTTATAAAATTTTTGTGGGTACATAGGAGGTTTATATATTTGTGGGGTACATGAGATGTTTTGATACAGGCATGCAGTGTGAAATAATCACGTCATGAGGAATGGGCTTTCCATCCCCTCAAGCATTTATCCTCTGAGTTAAAAACTATTCAATTGGCTGGGCACGGTGGCTCACGCCTGTAGTCCCAGCTCTTTGGGAGGCCGAGGTTGGCGGATCGCCTGAGGTCAGGAGTTTGAGACCAGCCTGGCCAACATGATGAAACCCCATCTCTACTAAAAATACAAAAATTAGCCGGGTGTGGTGGCGAGTGCCTGTCATCCCAGCTACTCGGGAGGCTGAGACAGGAGAATCATTTGAACCTGGGAGGTGGAGGTTACAGTGAGCCGAGATCATGCCATTGTACTCCAGCCTGAGTGACAAGAGTGAAACTCCATGTCAAAAACAAACAAAAATCAATTACATTCTTTAAGTTATTAAAATTAAACATTGTAAATGATTTTTTTTTCCCAAAGCTTTTTCAAAGAAAAAAAAGTAGAAACAAAGACACTTTCTACTGATTTCCAATATGGTGACTCTGTATTTCTAGCATGTGTTAAGGTGAAAAATTGATTTTATGTTTAATACAAAACATAGCATAATGTAATGAAAAGCAAGATTGTAATGATAAAGGAAAATAACACTAGTGCTAATTTTTTTCAATTTGAAGCATTGGATTAAAATGAATTAGGTTATATTCCAACATGTTTATATTGAATTTCTTTTTTCTCCAATTGGTTTCTTTTTATTAATGGGTGAGTGTTGCATTTGTATAAGGTTTCCCTATTATATTCAATTGTTTTGAGATGCTTTTAATTTGAAGTTTTTATGTTTTCTTTTTGATGTATACATGTTATGCTTTTATGCTGAATTTGATAATTGGTGCTGTATATGCAAAGCAAATGTAATTTCCCAGCTTTTATTTTTTAAAGCCCTGGGAAGCAACATAATAAAGTAGAAATAGTATCAAGACAGGAGTTAGAATACCTGGATTCTAAAATTTAAATTAAATTAGGATCTAGTGACATTATAGGTGTTCCTTGATCTTCTGATGACCTGATTCCTCAAAAGAAAAATAAAATAATCTATAAATTGTTTCTAATTCTAAAACTCTATAAATCCTATTTTTAAAATTATAATTAGTTGAACTCTATAAGGTCACAAAAATCCCTATTAAGAAACTAAAATAAAATTTTATCATATCTTAAAAATACTCTGATCTTTTTTTATATGCTGACATGAATTCTAATTATTTTTGAGCCCCTAAAAAACATTTAAGATCACAGTTTATGTTTTATTATTGACTTTCAGATAATTAACATTTTACTGATAGATATGAACAAATCTACTCTAACAGAGATAGTCATTAGTTTATTTCTCTCTTTTCAGTATCAATAAAAAGTATCGATTTACCAATAACAATGAATTAATTGCCTGAAATAAATGAAACGTAAGCAGCAAAAGTGAACTTTTTAGTATAACTCTTCTTGTAAACATTGACTTAGTTCAAAGGGAGCTTATCTTTTAAAAAAAAAAAAAAAGCGCTAATTCATGTCTATTGGTATAGATATAATCTTTTTTTCCTTGAAAATAGATCCTACTATACTCCAGACACTATGCCACTAGGTGCAGATATTAACACAAATAGCAGGTGATCATTGTCCTCATGGAGTTTATTTTAAAGAGAACAAAGTGAGACAAAGGCACACAAGCAAAGAACTACAATACAAAGGGGATGGCATCTGACTCAGCATGGAGGTGTCACGGAAGGTGTTGTTTTGCTTAGGTTTTGAAGTGTGGGTAGGAGATGGCCCATGTTGAGAGTGGGAACTGGGAATTAAAAAGATGAGGAGGTCTCTGCAAATCTACATGGATGGGAAGTAGCATGCTGATGTGGGAAACAACTAAAAAGTTCCAGAATGCATGGTTTATAAAGCGTGAGTCAGAGAGGGCTAGACCAGTAGCCAGATCAAGGATATCTCAGATGTTATAGTCATGAATTAGTGCATTGACCTGCAGGCCATGGGAGTCACTGAAGGTTTCAGTCAGGTAAGTGAGCTGATCAGAACAGTCCTTTAGATAGGCTGCTCTTTTGGCTGTAATGGGGACACGTTTGAAGTAGGGCTATAGCTAAAAATATACAGACACTTCCTCTTGTCTACAGCCCTGCTGGCATCTGTTGTATTTTGACTTTTTAATAATAGCCATTCCAACCGGTATGAAATGGTATCTCATTGTGTTTTGATTTGCATTTTTCTGATGATTAGTGATTCTAAGCATTTTTTTTTCGTGTATTTGTTGGCCATTTGTATGTGTTCTTTTGAGAAGTGTTTGTTCATGTCCTTTGCCCATTTTTTAATTGGGTTATTTTTTTTCTAATTGATTTAAGTTCCCTGTAGATTCTGGATACTAAAAAACAAACAAAAACCAGAAGTAAATAAATTCTCAGGACACACACACCCACACCCACACCCACAGAGAGAGAGAGAGAGAGAGAGAGAGCGCCTAGGTAAGAGGCCACCAACCACCAGGGTCTAAACTGGGAACACTTTCTAGTACAGAATGAATGGAAAGGATTCATGAAATATCTAGAAAGTAACGTTAATGAGATTTACATGTATGGAGTGAATGAGGAGAAACAGGGATCATTCAGGATTCTGGTGGGAATAACAGGGGGAGCCATTAGTTGAAATTTTGAAGTGGGAGAAGGAGAGGGAGTTTTAGGGAGAAAGATGAGTTGTTTTTTTAGGTATTTCAAACCCTTGAAGCTTCTATGGGACATCAAAGTGGAAATAACAGTCTGTGGGTTGGGACAATAAAGAAAGAAATTGGTTGAAGACTAGGGGAAGAGTATAGAGCAAAGAAATATTTAAGATAATAAACATATAGAGATAGCTGAAAATGTGGGACTGGATTACAAAGGAAGAATGATTTAGTTATGAAGCCCAAGGGCTGACAGGAATGGGTGACTAGTCGAGGAGTTCATATGCATCTGTTATTGTATGAATAAAAAAAATTATCTGTTCCTTCCTAAAGATATCTTCAACCTGTTTTTGGATACATATGGGCACTGCTTTTCACTCTCTTAGCCCCATTTCTTGTTTTAGCCTCTGCTGTAGCGATCAGTTCTGCACAGGCTTTGACCCAGGCTTTGACTAGTTGGTGCAGGTGTGATATGACACTTACCTGGAATGGCCCACAGTTTGTGGCTGCTCTTACTTAAGCAGGTGGGATGCTCATGTAGGTGTCCCTTTCCTCCTCCCAGATTGAGGAGTCTTGCATTATGTAATAAAACTCCTTAGAAGGCCTATTAGGTTCCAATACAGCATTAGGCAACTTGATAAGGTATCCCATCATCAGCCTTCCTTTCTTCCCTCATTCCTCTGCCTCTCACTCTTTCTTCCTAAGTTAACTTCTTAGATAAAATGCCAACTTTCTATATTTTGTCTCACATCAGGGAAAATAATTGTATACCCCATTTCAAAAGCACATAAAAAGGTTACTGTACAGAAAATTTGTCTTTAAGAGATTAAGCTGTAATTTTCCAAATACTTTAAAATTTTATTTCAGATACGTTTTTCATTTTTATAAGCTTCATCTAAAAGCAGAGTTCACCTAAGAATATACCTAAGAGCATATTCCATAGAATATATTTTATATTTCAGTAGTTTAGCTAGGATTCTTTCAAAATTGAGAGGATCTACAAATATTTCTAACACATTAGTTTTCAGTCTTAAGGCTGAGTCAAGAACAAAGCTCCTAAACTTTGCATTGGTGATTGAGAACATTTTAAAATTGTTATTTAATTCATTAATTTATTTTTAAAAAATTTTCACATTGTAATTATATAGATTTATAGGATACAATTTGATGTTTCAATGAATATGTATGTTGTCTAATGATCCAATAAGGATAGTTAGTGTATTAATTACCTCATGCATTCATCATTTCTTTTTAATAAGAAATTTCAAAATCCTTTCTTCTAGATACTTTGTAATATACAATACTTTACTTTTAACTATAGTCACCCTGCTTTGCAAAGAACACTACAACTTATTCTTCCTATATAATTGTGATTTCATAACTGTTAACCAATCTATCTCCATTTTGCCCTCCCCGCTTCTTCCTCACTGTTTGGTAACCACTATTCTACTCTACTTCTCTATTAACATTTTTTTTTTTAAGATTCCACATATGAGCGAGATCATGCGGTATTTGCTTTCTGTGTCTGGCTTATTTCACTTAACATTGTATCCTACAGGGTCATCCATGTTGTTGCAACTGGCAGAATTTCATTCTTTTTTTATGGCTGAATAGTATTTCATTGTGTGTCCATATATATATATATATATACATATATAATTTTATGTATAATTATAATTACACATAAAATTATATATAATTATAATTAATTTTATGCATAATTATAATTACACATAAAATTATATATAATTATAATTATAATTATATATAATTATATATAATAATAATATATATTATATGTGATATATAATATACATAACATACATAATGTATATTATATATAATATACATAACGTATATTATATACATTATACATTATATATATTATAATATACATAATATATATTATGTATATAATATACATAATATGTATTATATATAAAATATACATAATATATAATGTATATTATACATATAATATATGTTATATATTAATAATATATTAATATTAGTATTAATTATTATTAATTATTAATTATTAATAATTATTAAATAATACTTATTATTTATTATTAATATTATTAATATTAATATATAATACATTAATATTAATAATATATTAATATATAATATATTATATATTATACATAATATATTATATATAATATACATAATATGTATTATATATAATATACATAATATATATTATATATATATAATTCACTTGTTTGTTTTTATACACATAGGTTGATTCCATATCTGATTATTAGAAATAGTGCTACAGTAAACATAAGAGTGCAGATATTTTTCAAACACAATGATTTCATTTCCTATGGATATATACCCAGTAGTGGGATTGCTGGGTTATGTGATCGAATGATTGTTTTTTTTTTTATTTTTTATTTTTTAGCGAACTTCCATAAAGTTTTGCTTAATGGTTGTACTAGTTTACAACCCCATCAACAGTGCGTAAGTGTTCCGTTTTCTCCACTTCCTTGCCAACTCTTGTTATCTTTTACCTTTTTGCTAATAGCCATTCTAATGGGTGAACTGGTATCTCATTGCGGTTTTGATTTGCATTTCCCTGATGGTTAGTGATGTTGAACATGATTTTATTATATATTCGTCTTGACCCTTTCTATATTTTCTCTTGTGGCATTTCTTTTAGTTTATTTTGTCCTTTTTTTTTTTTTTTTTTTGCGAAGGAGTCTTGCTCTGTTGCCCAAGCTGGAGTGCAGTGGTGCAATCGGGGCTCACGGCAACCTCCATCTCCCTGGTTCAAGCAATTCCCCTGCCTCAGCCTGCTGAGTAGCTGGGGTTACAGGCACACGCCATCATGTTTGGCTAAATTTTTGTATTTTTAGTAGAGAAATGATTTCACCATATTGGTCAGGCTGGTCTCAAACTCCTGACCTCAGGCAATCCGCCTGCCTCAGCCTCCCAGTTTTGCCCATTTTTAAATAAGTTATTTATGTTTTTGCTGTTGAGTTGTTTAAGTTTGTTATATAATCTGGGCATTAACTCCTTAGCAGATGTATAGTTTGCAAATATTGTATCCCATTCTGTAAGTTGTTTTTTCACTCTGTTAAGTTTCCTTTGCTGTGCAAAAGCATTTTAGTTTGATGAAACCCCATTTATCTATTTTTGCTTTTGTTGCCTGTGCTTTTGACGTCTCATTTAAAAAATCCTTGTAGAACCCAAAGTTATAGAGAATTTCCCACATGTTATCTTCTAGTAGTTTTTCATAGTTTTCAATCTTACCTTTAGGTCTTTAATCGCATTTGAGTTGATTTTTGTATAAGGTAAAAGATAGGGGTCTAATTTCATTATCCCACATGTAGATATCCAATCTTCTCAGTACCATTTAATGAAGAGACTGTCTTTACCCCTGTGTGTGCTCTTGACTCCTTTTTGGAAAATCAGTTGACTTTAGGTATGAGAATTTATTTCTGAGCTGTATATTCTCTTCCATTGGTCTATGTGTTTGCTTTATGGCAGTGCCATGCTGTTTTGCTTACTATGGCTTTGTAGTATATTTTGAAGTCAGGTAGTGTGGTGCCTCCAGCTTTGTTATTTTTGCACAGGATTGCTTTGGTTATTTGGGGTCTTTTCTGGTTTCATACAAATTTTAGGGTATTTTTTTCTATTTCTGTGAAGAATTTCATTGGTATTTTGATAGGGATTGCATTGAATCTGTAGGACATTTTGTTAGTATGGTCATTTCAATAGTATCAATTCTTCCATTCCATGAGTATATAGTGTCCATTTTTTGTGTATCGTAAATTTTTCCATCAGTGTGTTATAGTTTTCATTGAAGAGATCTTTCACGACCTTGATTAAATTTATCTGCAGATTTCTTGGTAGCTATTGTAAATGGAATTCCTTTCTTGATGACTTTTTCAGATAGTTCACTATTAGTGTATAGAAACACCACTGAATTTTCTGTGTTGATTTTGTATACTACAACTTTACTGAATTTATTTATGATTTCTAGTAGTTTTTGGTCAAGTCTTTAGGGTTCTCACTCTATATAAGTATATATAGAAAGAACCCTAAAGAGAGAGAGATCATATATATCTATATGATCATATATATAGATGTATACATATGTATGTGAGATCACATTTTCTACAAACAGAAACAATCTGACTTCCTTCTTTCCAGTTTGGATCCCTCTTATTTATTTCTTTTGTCTAATTGCTCTGGCTCTGACCTCCAGTACTATGCTAAATAGAAGTGGTAGAAGTTGACATCCTTGTCTTCCTCCATATCAAAGAGGAAAAGCATTTAACTATTCACCATAAATAAGATGTTAGCTGTGGGTTTGTCACCTATGGCCTTTACTGCGTTGAGGTACACTCCTATACCTACTTTCTTGACAGTTTTTATCATAAAGGAATGTTGACTTTTGTCAAGTGTTCTTTTTGCATCTGTTGAAATGATCACATGGTTTTTGTTCTTCTTTCTATTGTGGTGGTGTATCATATTTACTGATTTGTGCATGTTAAGCCATCCTTTCATCCCTGGGATGAACCCCACTTGATTATAGTGAATACTCTTTTTAGTGTGCTGTCGAAGTCAGTTCACTTGTATCTTGTTGAGAACTTTTGTATCTATGTTCTTCAGGAATATTGGCCTGTTATTTTCATTTTGTGCGTGTCTTTGTCTGGTTTTAGAATCAGGATGTTGCGAGCCTCATAAGATGAGTATGGAAGTATTCCTTCCTCATTACTTTTGTGGAAAAGTTTGTGGAGAATTGGTAGTTATTCTTTAACTGTTTGGTAGAATTCAGCAGTGAAGACATCAGGTCCTGGGTGTTGGTTGTTGTTGTTGTTGTTTTGATGGAAGATGTTTTATTATTGATTCAATTTCCAAACTCATTATTGATGTGTTCAGATGTTATATTTCCTCACAATTTAATCTGGGTAGTTGTATGTGTGCAGAAATTTATTCATTTTATTCTACACTATCAAATTTGTTGGCATATAGTTATGAGTAATGTCTTACAATCCCTTCTATTTCTGTGGTGTATCAGTTGTAATGTCTCCTTTTTCATCTTTTATTTATTTGAATTTTCTCTCCTTTTGTCTTAGTTTAGCTAAAGGTTTGTCAGTTTTACCTTTACACTTTGTCTTATTTATCTTTTGAAATATTTTTTAGTGTCTGTTTCATTTATATCTGCTGTGAGCTTTATTATTTCCTTCCTTCTACCAATTTTGGGTTTAGTTTGTTTTTGATGTTCTAGTTACTTGAAGTGTATAATTTTGCTTTGTGATTTGAAAATCTTTCTTCTTTTTTGGTGTAGGCTTTTATTGCTATAAATTTCCCTCTTAGAACTGCTTTTGCTACGTTCCATAGGTTTGGGTATGTTGGATTTTCATTCTTACTTGTCTCAGTGACTTTTGAAATTTTCCTATTAATGTCTTAATGAGACCTATTGATTTCTTGGGTGCGTGCTATTTAATTTCCATGTTTTTATAAAATTTCCAAGGGCTTTCCTGTTGTTGATTTCTGGCTTTATATCCCTGGAATCAGAAAAGATACTTCATATGATATCTGTCTTCTTAAGTTTGTTAAGACTTATTATGTGTCATAATGTATGATTGGTCCTAGAGAATGTTTGGTGTACAGTTGAGAATAATTTGTATTCTGCAGCTGTTGGATGATGTATTAGTCTGTTTTCATACTGCTGATAAAGACATACCCGAGACTGGGTAATTTACAGAGAAAAAGAGGTTTAGTGGACTCATAGTTCCACGTGGCTGGGGAGGTCTCCCAATCATGATGGAAGGCGAAAGACACATCTTACATGGTAGCAAACAAAATAGAATTGAGAACCAAGTGAAAGGGTTCCCCCTTATAAAACCATCAGATCTTGTTAGACGTATTCACTACCACAAGAACAGTATGGGGGAACCGCCCCCATGATTCAATTATCTCCCACTGGTTCCCTCCCACAACATGTATGAATTATGGGAGCTATAATCAAGATGAGATTTCGGTGGGGATATACAGCCAAACCATATCAGGTGAGATCTTCTTTACCTGCTAGGTCCATTTGGTCTATGGTATAGTTTGAGTCTGTCATTTTTTGGTTGATTTTCTCTTCATAGAATCTGTCCATTTTTAAAGTGGAGTGTTGAAATTTCCTACTAATATTGTATTTCAGTCTATCTCTACCTTTAAATCTAATATTTGCTTTATATATCTGGTTGTTCTGGTGTTGGGTACATATATAGTTACACCTAAGTAATATATATGTTATGTCCTCTTATTGAATTGGGCCTTTTATCATTTCATTGTACAGTGACATTCTTTTTTTATATAGTTTTTTTATTTAAAGCCTTTTAAAATATGACATGACTGTGGCTACTCCTGCTTGCTTTTCATTTGTTTGCATAAAATATATTTTTCCATCTCTTCACTTTCAGTCTATTTGTCTTTAATAGTGAGGTAAGTATCATGTAGGCAGCATATAGGTGGGTTTTGCTATCTGAATCCATTCATCCACTTTATATCTTTTAAGTAGAGTTTAATCCACTTCTATTCAAGTTTATTATTGATAAATTAGGACTTCCTTCTATCATTTCATTAGTTGTTTTTTAGATTACTTGTTCACTTCTTCCTTTCTTATTGTTTATCCCTCTAGTTTGGTGGTTTTCTGTGGTGCTAAGCTTTGTTTCTTTTCCCTTTTTTGGTGTGTGTGTGTGTGTATCTGCTGTAATTTCTTTCTTTCTGGTTAGTGAAACTAACATACAGAGTCCTGTATTTGTAACAGACTATTTTACACTGATAACAACTTAACTTCTGTCACATAAAAATACTCTTGACTTCTCCCCCCCACACACACAATTTATATTTTTGTTACCTTACATTGCATCTTTATGAATGGTAGACTCCATGGAACATAGGATCTATGTCACAACTAAATCAATTATTTAATGGCAGCATTAAAGCAGCCCAAAGAATGTGAAAAACTGGTGTGGGTGTATTTAACTTTTTAAAAACTATGTTTCATAATGGTTTCATTAAAAAGTCTTTATCAGTTTGCTAATGCCTAGTTTTTACAACCAGCCACCATAGATTTTACAGGATAAATATATTATTTCAGTGGTAATTGAAGCAGAATTTTTGTTGCTCTTCTTACCCTTAGAGATTGTGTATTATCCTCAGACGTAATTCTTTGATTTTTTTTTCTTTTCATGTTGTTACACATAGTTACCAACAATCAACGTGAGAATAACCTTTGAATATTTTCAAGCATTAAGATTTGTTTATACAGCTGCAGAATTAGACAACCAACACTCTTGGGTCCTTACCTCTCAGCATACACCTGATTATTAACTTAAAGGTATGATGGGAAAAGTATCAATTTTTGTTGGTCACCTAGATTTGGAAATATGTAATAACTATAAGCTTGGGTCTGCTTCTTCAGAAGCCTAGGAATTGGAGTGATGGTTCTCTGAAGAGGCTGGAAACAAAGTATGTGTTTCCAGAAGGCTTAATAGAATATGTTGAGACATAGGCCATTAACACAAAAGTGAAAGAAATGCAAAAAATGTATGAAAGTAAGGATTTGAGAAGGGAAATTTTATTTTTAAGTCTAAGATTCCTATGAATTATATGAAAGTAAATGTCCTATCCTTAAAATTAGCCAAAGGAAGCACTTTACTTATCAATATGATATGACTTTTCATACTCTTATCTAAAGATATCCTAAACTAAGATCCAGTTTTCTAAGTAAAGACCTTTTACTCATGCTTTAAAGCATGTTAGATGATTCCTACCACATCACATCATGTTGTTTACATGTATGATTTAAACTGCATTTATTCTTCAACTCACTGGTTCCTTAGGCTTCTTATCTTTCCTTGCACGCTTAGATAATTTTATGTTAAATTGATTTTTAGAAGTTTAGTTGCTGGGCGTAGTGGCTGTCGCCTGTAAACCCAGTACTTTGGGAATTCAAGGCAGGTGTATTGCTTGAGTCTTGGAGTTTGAGGCCTGCCTGGGAAAGATGACAAACCCCATTTGTACAAAAATAAAAATATTAGCTGGGTATGGTGGCACATGCCTGTGGTCCCAGCTACTCCAAGGCTGAGGTGGGAGGATGGCTTGAGTCCGAGAGGCAGAGGTGTGAGCCAAGATCATGCCCTGCTCTTCAGCCTGGGCAACGAAGCCAGACCCTGTTTCAAAAAAAAATATAGTGAGATTTGATTTCTATTTCTATGTGATTCAAAAGTAGGAGAGCTTCAAGGCTAATGACTATTAAAAAATGGCCATTGCTACTTGCATTTTCTATGAAGCCAGCATACACAGCAACGTGCAACCTAAAAACCAAGCTATTTAATATGTAGCTTAGATTTCAGGTTTGATTGTCTTTGAGGTTTGATTATTGCAGAGATCAATTGCCAGACCAAATATAGTCTATTTCTGTATTTGGTCTTTTTATCATATGAAACATCCCAGCCTTGGGTATAAATTAGGAGCAAATACAGACATTTATACCGATAGCGGTGTAGATATTTCCATGTTTATACAGTTACCGGTGTAGATACTTCCATGTCTATACAGATAGCGGTGTGGATATTTCCATGTTCATACAGATAGTGGTGTAGATATTTCCATGTTAATAGAGATAGCGGTGTAGATATATCCATGTTTATAGAGATAGCGGTGCAGATATTTCCATGTTTATACAGATAGCGGTGTAGATATTTCCATGTTTATACAGATAGCATATTAGATATTTCCATGTTTATAGAGACAGAGGTGTATATATTTCAATATTTATAGAGATAGCGGCGCACATATTTCCATGTTTATAGAGACAGCGGTGTAGATATTTCCATGTTTATACAGATAGCGGTGTAGATTTTCCATGTTAATACAGGTAGCGGCGTACATATTGCCATGTTCATACAGATAGCGGTGTAGATATTTCCACATTTATACAGATGGCCGTGTACATATTTCCATGTTCATACAGATGGCGGTGTAGATATTTCTATGTTTATAGAGATGGCGGTGTAGATATTTAAATGTTTATACAGATAGCTGTGAAGATATTTCCATGTTTATAGAGATGGCGGTGTAGATATTTCCATGTTTCTACAGATGGCGGTGTAGATATTTCCATGTTTATACAGATGGAGGTGTAGATATTTCCATGTTTTTACAGATAGCGTTGTAGATATATCCATGTTCACACAGATAGCGGTGTAGATATTTCCACCTTTATACAGATGGTGGTGTAGATTTTTCCATTTCCATACAGACGGCGGTTTAGATATTTCCATTGTTATAGAGATGGCGGTGCAGATATTTCCATTGTGATACAGATGGCGGTGTAGGTATTTTCATGTTGATACAGATGGTGCTGTACATAGTTCCCTGTTCATACAGATGGCGGTGTAGATATTTTCATTTTCCTACCGATGGCGGTGTAGATATTTCCATGTTTATACAGATAGCGGTGTAGATGTATCCATGTTCATACAGATGGCAGTGTAGATAATTCCATGTTCATACAGATGGAGTTGAAGATATTTCCATGTTTATAGAGATGGCGGTTTAGACATTTCCACGTTCATACAGATGGCGGAGTAGATATTTCCATGTTTATACAGATAGCGGTGTAGATATTTCCGTCTTTATACACATAATGGTGTAGATCTTTCCACGTTTTTAGAGATAGCGGTGTAGATATTTCCATGTTTACACAGATAGCGGTGTAGATATTTCCATGTTTATACAGATGACTCTGTAGATATTTCCATGTTTACAGAGATAGCGGTGTAGATATTTCCATGTTTACAGAGATATCGGTGTAGATATTACCATGTTTACACAGATAGCGGTGTAGATATTTGCATGTATATAGAGATAGCGGTGTAGATATTTCCATGTTTACGCAGATAGCATTGTAGATATTTCCAAGCTTATACAGATAGCGGTGTAGATAATTCCATGTGTACACAGATAACGGTGTAGATATTTCCATGTTTATACAGATGGCGGTGTAGATATTTCCATACCCATACAGATGGCGGTGTAGATATTTCCATGTTTATAGATATAGCGGTGTAGGTATTTCCATGTTTACACAGAAAGCGGTGTAGATATTTCCATGTTTATACAGAGCGTAGTGTAGATATTTCCATGTTTATATGGATGGCTGTGTGGATATTTCCATGTTTATAGAGATAGCAGTGTAGATATCTCCATGTTTACACAGATAGCGGTGTAGATATTTCCATGTTTACACAGATAGCGGTGTAGATATTTCCATGTTCATACAGATAGCGGTGTAGATAATTCCATGTGTATAGAGATAACGGTGTAGATATTTACATATTCCTACAGATGGCTGTGTAGATATTTCCATGTTTGTACAGATAGCGGTGTAGATATTTCCATGTTTACACAGATAGTGCTGTAGATATTTCCATGTTTACACAGATAGCGGTGTAGGTATTTCCATGTTTATACAGATAGCGGTGTAGATATTTCCATGTTTATAGAGATAGCGGTGTAGAAATTTCCATGTTTATACAGTTAGCGGTGTAGATATTTCCATATTTATACAGATAGCGTTGTTGATATTTCCATGTTTATAGAGACAGCAGTGTAGATATTTCCATGTTTATACAGATGGTGATGTAGATATTTCCATGTTCATACAGAGGGCGGCGAAGATATTTCCATGTTTATAGAGATAGCGGTGTAGATACTTCCATGTTTACACAGATAGCGGTGTAGATATTTCCATGTTTACACAGATAGCGGTGTAGGTATTTCCAAGTTTATGCAGATAGCGGTGAAGATATTTCCACTTTTATGCAGATAGCGGTGTAGATATTTCCATGTTTATACAGAAAGCGGTGTAGATATTTCTATGTTCCAACACATAGCGCTGTAGATATTTCCATGTTTATAGAGTTGGCGGTTTAGACATTTCCATGTTCATACAGATGGCGGTGTAGATATTTCCATGTTTTTGCAGATAGCAGTGTAGATATTTCCATCTTTATACACATAACGGTGTAGATATTTCCATGTTTATACAGATGGCGGTGTAGATATTTCCATACCCATACAGATGGCGGTGTAGATATTTCCATGTTTATAGATATAGCGGTGTAGGTATTTCCATGTTTACACAGACAGCGGTGTAGATATTTCCATGTTTACACAGATAGCGGTGTAGATATTTCCATGTTTATAGAGACAGCGGCGTAGTTATTTCCATGTTTATAGAGATATCAGCGTAGATATTTCCAGGTTTATACAGAGCGTAGTGTAGATATTTCCATGTTTATATAGATGGCTGTGTGGATATTTCCATGCTTATAGAGATAGCGGTGTAGATATCTCCATGTTTACACAGACAGCAGTGTAGATATTTCCATGTTTACACAGATAGAGGTGTAGACATTTCCATGTTCATACAGATAGCGGTGTAGGTAATTCCATGTGTATACAGATAACGGTGTAGATATTTACATATTACTACAGAGGGCTGTGTAGATATTTCCATGTTTGTACAGATAGCGGTGTAGATATTTCCATGTTTACACAGATAGCGGTGTAGATATTTCCATGTTTACACAGATAGCGGTGTAGATATTTCCATGTTTATACAGATAGCGGTGTAGATATTTCCATGTCTATACAGATAGCAGTGTGGATATTTCCATGTTCATACAGATAGCGGTGTAGATATTTCCATCTTCATACAGATAGTGGTGTAGATATTTCCATGTTCATACAGATAGAGGGGCTGATATTTCCATGTTTATACAGAAAGCGGTGCTGATATTTCCATGTTTATACAGGTAGCGGTGTAGATATTTCCATGTTTATACAGATAGCGGTGTAGATATTTCCATGTTTATACAGATAGCGGTGTAGATATCTCCATCTTAATACAGATTTCAGGGTAGATATTTATATGTTCATACAGATGGCCGTGCAGATATTTCCATGTTCATACAGATGGCGGTGTAGGTATTTCCATGTTCATACAGATAGCGGTGTAGTTATTTCCATGTGCAAAGAGATAGCTGTGTAGATATTTACATGTATATGCAGATAGCTGTGTAGATATTTCCATTTTCATGCAGATAGCGGTTTAGATATTTCCATGTTCAAACAGATAGCGGTGTAGATATTTCCATGTTCATACAGATAGCGGTGTAGATATTTCCATGTTTATACAGATAGCGGTGAAGATGTATGCATGTTTACACAGATAGCGGTGTAGATATTTCCATGTTCATACAGATAGTGGTGTAGATATTTCCATGTTCATCCAGATGACTGTGTAGATATATCCATGTTCATACAGATAGCGGTGTAGATATTTCCATGTTCATACAGATAGTGGTGTAGATATTTCCATGTTCATACAGATAACGGTGTAGCTATTTCCATGTTCAAACAGATAGCGGTGTAGATATTTCCATGTTCGTACAGATAGCGGTGTAGATATTTCCATGTTCATACAGATAGCGGTGCTGATATTTCCATGTTTATACAGGTAGCGGTGTGGATATTTCCATGTTTATACAGATAGCGGTGTGGATATTTCCATGTTTATACAGAGAGCGCTGTAGATGTTTCCAGGTGTATACAGATAGCGGTGTACATATCTCCATCTTAATACGGATGGCTTTGTAGATATTTATATGTTCATACAGATGGCGGTGCAGATATTTCCATGTTCATACAGATGGCGGTGTAGCTATTTCCATGTTCATACAGATAGCGTTGTAGCTATTTCCATCTTCATGCAGATAGCGGTGTAGATATTTCCATGTTCATCCATATGGCTGTGTAGATATATCCATGTTCATACAGATGGTGGTGAAGATATTTCCATGTTCATACAGATAGCGGTGTAGATATTTTCATGTTCCTACAGTTGGTGGTGTAGATATTTCCATGTGTACACAGATAGCGGTGTAGGTATTTCCAAGTTTGTGCAGATAGCGTTCTAGATATTTCCACTTTTAGGCATATAGCCGTGTAGATATTTCAATGTTTAAACAGATAGCGTTGTAGATATTTCCATGTTCCTACAGAGGGCGGTGTAGATATTTACATGGTTATAGAGATGGCGGTTTAGACATTTCCACGTTCATATAGATGGCGGTGTAGATATTTCCATGTTTATACAGATAGCGGTGTAGATATTTCCGTCTTTATACACATAATGGTGTAGATCTTTCCATGTTTTTAGAGATAGCGGTGTAGATATTTCCATGTTTACACAGATATCGGTGTAGATATTTCCATGTTTATACAGATGACTCTGTAGATATTTCCATGTTTACAGAGATAGCGGTGTAGATATTTCCATGTTTACGCAGATAGCATTGTAGATATTTCCAAGTTTAAACAGATAGCGGTGTAGATAATTCCATGTGTACACAGATAACGGTGTAGATATTTCCATGTTTATACAGATGGCGGTGTAGATATTTCCATACCCATACAGATGGCGGTGTAGATATTTCCATGTTTATAGATATAGCGGTGTAGGTATTTCCATGTTTACACAGAAAGCGGTGTAGATATTTCCATGTTTACACAGATAGCGGTGTAGATATTTCCATGTTTATAGAGATAGCGGTGTAGATGTTTCCATGTTTATAGAGATATCAGTGTAGATATTTCCAGGTTTATACAGAGCGTAGTGTAGATATTTTCATGTTTATGTGGATGGCTGTGAGGATATTTCCATGTTTATAGAGATAGCGGTGTAGATATCTCCATGTTTACACAGATAGCGGTGTAGATATTTCAATGTGTGCACATATAGCGGTGTAGATATTTCCATGTTCATCCAGATGGCTGTGTAGATATATCCATGTTCATACAGATAGCGGTGTAGATATTTCCATGTTCATACAGATAGCGGTGTAGCTATTTCCATGTTCATACAGATAGCGGTGTAGATATTTCCATGTTCGTACAGATAGCGGTGTAGATATTTCCATGTTCATACAGATAGCGGTGCTGATATTTCCATGTTTATACAGGTAGCGGTGTGGATATTTCCATGTTTATACAGATAGCGGTGTGGATATTTCCATGTTTATAACAGAGAGCGCTGTAGATGTTTCCAGGTGTATACAGATAGCGGTGTACATATCTCCATCTTAATATGGATGGCTTTGTAGATATTTATATGTTCATACAGATGGCGGTGCAGATATTTCCATGTTCATACAGATAGCAGTGTAGATATTTCCATGTTTATACAGAAAGCGGTGTAGATATTTCCATGTTTATACGGATAGCGGTTTAGATATTTCCTTCTTAATACAGATGGCGGCGTATTTATATGTTCATACAGATGGCGGTGTAGATATTTCCGTGTTTATACAGATAGCAGTGTAGATATCTCCATCTTAATACAGATGGCGGTGTAGATATTTATATGTTCATACAGATGGCGGTGCAGATATTTCCATGTTCATACAGATGGCGGTGTAGCTATTTCCATGTTCATACAGATAGCGTTGTAGCTATTTCCATCTTCATGCAGATAGCGGTGTAGATATTTCCATGTTCATCCATATGGCTGTGTAGATATATCCATGTTCATACAGATGGTGGTGAAGATATTTCCATGTTCATACAGATAGCGGTGTAGATATTTTCATGTTCCTACAGTTGGTGGTGTAGATATTTCCATGTGTACACAGATAGCGGTGTAGGTATTTCCAAGTTTGTGCAGATAGCGTTCTAGATATTTCCACTTTTAGGCATATAGCCGTGTAGATATTTCAATGTTTAAACAGATAGCGTTGTAGATATTTCCATGTTCCTACAGAGGGCGGTGTAGATATTTACATGGTTATAGAGATGGCGGTTTAGACATTTCCACGTTCATATAGATGGCGGTGTAGATATTTCCATGTTTATACAGATAGCGGTGTAGATATTTCCGTCTTTATACACATAATGGTGTAGATCTTTCCATGTTTTTAGAGATAGCGGTGTAGATATTTCCATGTTTACACAGATATCGGTGTAGATATTTCCATGTTTATACAGATGACTCTGTAGATATTTCCATGTTTACAGAGATAGCGGTGTAGATATTTCCATGTTTACGCAGATAGCATTGTAGATATTTCCAAGTTTAAAAAGATAGCGGTGTAGATAATTCCATGTGTACACAGATAACGGTGTAGATATTTCCATGTTTATACAGATGGCGGTGTAGATATTTCCATACCCATACAGATGGCGGTGTAGATATTTCCATGTTTATAGATATAGCGGTGTAGGTATTTCCATGTTTACACAGAAAGCGGTGTAGATATTTCCATGTTTACACAGATAGCGGTGTAGATATTTCCATGTTTATAGAGATAGCGGTGTAGATGTTTCCATGTTTATAGAGATATCAGTGTAGATATTTCCAGGTTTATACAGAGCGTAGTGTAGATATTTTCATGTTTATGTGGATGGCTGTGAGGATATTTCCATGTTTATAGAGATAGCGGTGTAGATATCTCCATGTTTACACAGATAGCGGTGTAGATATTTCAATGTGTGCACATATAGCGGTGTAGATATTTCCATGTTAATACAGATAGCTGTGTAGATAATTCCATGTGCATAGAGATAACGGTGTAGATATTTACATATTCCTACAGATGGCTGTGTAGATATTTCCATGTTTGTACAGATAGCGGTGTAGATATTTCCATGTTTACACAGATAGTGCTGTAGATATTTCCATGTTTACACAGATAGCGGTGTAGATATTTCCATGTTTATACACAAAGCGGTGTAGATATTTCCATGTTTATAGAGATAGCGGTGTAGATATTTCCATGTTTATACAGATAGCGGTGTAGATATTTCCTTGTTTATACAGATAGCGTTGTTGATATTTCCATGTTTATAGAGACAGCAGTGTAGATATTTCCATGTTTATACAGATGGTGATGTAGATATTTCCATGTTCATGCAGAAGGCGGTGAAGATATTTCCATGTTTATAGAGATAGCGGTGTAGATACTTCCATGTTTACACAGATAGCGGTGTAGATATTTCCATGTTTACACAGATAGCGGTGTAGATATTTCCATGTTTAAACAGATAGCGGTGTAGATATTTCAATGTTTATAGAGTTGGCGGTGTAGATATTTTCATGTTCAAACAGATGGCGGTGTAGATATTTCCATGTTTATATCGATGGCAGTGTAGATATTTCCATGTTCATACAGATGACGGTGAAGATATTTCCATGTTTATACACATAACGGTGAAGATATTTCCAAGTTTTAAGAGATGGCGGTGTAGATATTTCCATGTTTACACAGATAGCGGTGTAGATATTTCCATGTTTACACAGATAGCGGTGTAGATATTTCCATGTTTATACAGATAGCGGTGTAGATATTTCCATGTGTATACAGATAACTGTGTAGATATTTACATGTTCCTACAGATGGCTGCGTAGATATTTCCATGTTTATACAGATAGCGGTGTAGATATTTCCGTCTTTATACACATAATGGTGTAGATCTTTCCATGTTTTCAGAGATAGCGGTGTAGATCATTCCATGTTTACACAGATAGCGGTGTAGATATTTCCATGTTTATACAGATAGCAGTGTAGGTATTTCCATGTTTATAGAGATAGTGGTGTAGATATTTACATGTTCCTACAGATGGCTGTGTAGATATTTGCATGTTTATACAGATAGCGGTGTAGATATGTCAATGTTTGTGGAGATAGTGGTGTAGATATTTCCATGTTCCTACAGTTGGTGGTTTAGATATTTCCATGTTTACACAGAAAGCTGTGTAGGTATTTCCAAGTTTATGCAGATAGCGGTGTAGATATTTCCACTTTTAGGCACATAGCGGTGTAGACATTTCAATGTTTAAACAGATAGCGTTGTAGATATTTCCATGTTCCTAAAGAGGGCGGTGTAGATATTTACATGTTTATAGAGATGGCGGTTTAGACATTTCCACGTTCATACAGATGGCGGTGTAGATATTTCCATGTTTATACAGATAGCGGTGTAGATATTTCCATCTTTATACACATAATGGTGTAGATCTTTCCATGTTTTTAGAGATAGCGGTGTAGATATTTCCATGTTTACACAGATAGCGGTGCTGATATTTCCATGTGTATACAGATAACTGTGTAGATATTTACATGTTCCTACAGATGGCTGTGTAGATATTTCCAAGTTTATACAGATAGCGGTGTAGATATTTCCATGTTTATAGAGATAGCGGTGTAGATATTTCCATGTTCCCACAGTTGTTTTTTTAGATATTTCCATGTTTACAAGATTGTGGTGTAGATATTTCCAAGTTTATGCAGATAGCGGTGAAGATATTTCCACTTTTATGCAGATAGCGGTGTAGATATTTCTATGTTCCAACACATAGCGCTGTAGATATTTCCATGTTTATAGAGTTGGCGGTTTAGACATTTCCATGTTCATACAGATGGCGGTGTAGATATTTCCATGTTTTTACAGATAGCAGTGTAGATATTTCCATCTTTATACACATAACGGTGTAGATATTTCCATGTTTATACAGATAGCGGTGAAGATGTATGCATGTTTATACAGATAGCGGTGTAGATAATTCCATGTTCATCCAGATGGCTGTGTTGATATATCCATGTTCATACAGATGGCGGTGAAGATATTTCCATGTTCATACAGATAGCGGTGTAGTTATTTCCGTGTGTAAAGAGATAGCTGTGTAGATATTTCCATGTATATGCAGATAGCTGTGTAGGTATTTCCATTTTCATGCAGATAGCGTTTTAGATATTTCCATGTTCAAACAGATATCGGTGTAGATATTTCCATGTTCATAGAGAGAGCGGTGTAGATATTTCCATGTTCATACAGATAGCGGTGTAGATATTTCCATGTTTATACAGATAGTGGTGATGATGTATGCATGTTTACACAGATAGCGGTGTAGATATTTCCATGTTCATTCAGATAGCGGTGTAGATATTTCCATGTTCATCCAGATGGCTGTGTAGACATATCCATGTTCATACAGATGGCGGTGAAGATATTTCCATGTTCATACAGATATTGGTGTAGATATTTCCATGTTCATCCAGATGGCTGTGTAGTTATATCCATGTTCATACAGATAGCGGTGTAGATATTTCCATGTTCATACAGATAGCGGTGTAGATATTTCCATGTTCATACAGATAGCGGTGTAGATATTTCCATGTTCATACAGATAGCGGTGTAGATATTTCCATGTTCATACAGGTAGCGGTGTAGATATTTCCATGTTCATACAGATAGCCGTGCTGATATTTCCATGTTTATACAGGCAACGGTGTAGATATTTCCATGTTTATACAGATAGCGGTGTAGATATCTCCTTCTTAATACAGATGGCGGTGTAGATATTTATATGTTCATACAGATGGCGGTGCAGATATTTCCATGTTCATACAGATGGTGGTGTAGATATTTCCATGTTTATAGATATAGCGGTGTAGTTATTTCCATGTGTAAAGAGATAGCTGTGTATATATTTCCATGTATATGCAGATAGCTTTGTAGATATTTCCATTTTCATGCAGTTAGCGGTGTAGATATTTACATGTTCAAACAGATAGCGGTGTAGGTATTTCCATGTTCATTCAGATAGCTTTGTAGATATTTCCATGTTCATACAGATAGCGGTGTAGATATTTCCATGTTCATACAGATAGCGGTGTAGATATTTCCATGTTCATACAGATAGCGGTGCTGATATTTCCATGTTTATACAGGTAGCGGTGTAGATATTTCCATGTTTATACAGACTGCGGTGAAGATGTATGCATGTTTACACAGATAGCGGTGTAGATATTTCCATGTTCATCCAGTTGGCTGTGTAGATATGTCCATGTTCATACAGATAGCTGTGTAGATATTTCCATGTTCATACAGATAGCGGTGTAGATATTTCCATGTTCATCCAGATGGCTGTGTAGATATATCCATGTTCATACAGATAGCGGTGTAGATATTTCCATGTTCATACAGATAGCGGTGTAGATATTTCCATGTTCATACAGGTAGCGGTGTAGATATTTCCATGTTCATACAGATAGCGGTGCTGATATTTCCATGTTTATACAGGCAGCGGTGTAGATATTTCCATGTTTATACAGATAGCAGTGTAGATATCTCCATCTTAATACAGATGGCGGTGTAGATATTTATATGTTCATACAGATGGCGTTGCGGATATTTCCATGTTCATACAGATGTCACTGTAGATATTTCCATGGTTATAGATATAGCGGTGTAGTTATTTCCATGTGTAAAGAGATGGCTGTGTAGATATTTCCATGTATATGCAGATAGCTTTTTAGATATTTCCATTTTCATGCAGATAGCGGTGTAGATATTTACATGTTCAAAGAGATAGCGGTGTAGAAATTTCCATGTTCATTCAGATAGCTTTGTAGATATTTCCATGTTCATACAGATAGCGGTGTAGATATTTCCATGTTCATCCACATGGCTGTGTAGATATATCCATGTTCATACAGATGGCGGTGAAGAAATTTCCATGTGCATACAGATAGCGGTGTAGCTATTTCCATCTTCATACAGATAGCGGTGTATGTATTTCCATGTTCATACAGATAGCGGTGTAGATATTTCCATGTTCATACAGATAGCGGTGTAGATATTTCCATGTTCATCCAGATGGCTGTGTAGATATATCCATGTTCATACAGATGGCGGTCTAGATATTTCCATGTTCATAGAGATAGCGGTGTAGATATTTCCATGTTCATACAGATAGAGGGGCTGATATTTCCATGTTCATACAGATAGCGGCGCTGATATTTCCATGTTTATACAGGTAGTGGTGTAGCTATTTCCATGTTTATACAGGTAGCAGTGTAGATATTTCCATGTTTATACAGATAGCGGTGTGGATATTTCCATGTATATACAGATAGCGGTGTAGATATCTCCATCTTAATACAGATGGCGGGGTAGATATTTATATGTTCATTCAGATGGCGGTGCAGATATTTCCATGTTCATACAGATGGCGGTGTAGATATTTCCATGTTCATACAGATAGCGGTGTAGTTATTTCCGTGTGTAAAGAGATAGCTGTGTAGATATTTCCATGTATATGCAGATAGCTGTGTAGATATTTCTATTTTCATGCTGATAGCGGTTTAGATATTTCCATGTTCAAACAGATAGCGGTGTAGATATTTCCATGTTCATACAGATAGCGTTGTAGATATTTCCATGCTTATACAGATTGCAGTGAAGATGTATGCATGTTTACACAGATAGCGGTGTAGATATTTCCATGTTCATGCAGATAGCTGTGTAGATATTTCCATGTTCATCCAGATGGCTGTGTAGATATATCCATGTTCATACAGATAGCGGTGTAGATATTTCCATGTTCATACAGATAGAAGTGTATATATTTCCATGTTCGTACAGATAGCGGTGCAGCTATTTCCATGTTCATGCAGATAGCGGTGTAGATACTTCCATGTTCTTAGAGATAGCGGTGTAGATATTTCCATGCTCATACAGATAGCGGTGCTGATATTTCCATGTTTACAGGTAGCGATGTATATATTTCCATGTTTATACAGATAGCGGTGTAGATATTTCCAGGTTTATAAAGACAGTGGTGTAGATATTTCCAAGTTTATACAGATAACGGTGAAGATATCTCCATCTTAATACAGATGGCGGTGTAGATATTTATATGTTCATACAGATGGCAGTGAAGATATTTCCATGTTCATACAGATGGCGGTGTAGATATTTCCATGTTTATAGAGATAGCGGTTTAGTTATTTCCATGTGTAAAGAGATAGGTTTGTAGATATTTCCATGTATATGCAGATAGCTGTGTAGATATTTCTATTTTCATGCAGATAGTGGTTTAGATATTTCCATGTTCAAACAGATAGCGGTGTAGATATTTCCATGTTCATAGAGATAGCGGTGTAGATATTTCCATGTTTATACAGATAGCGGTGAAACGTATGCAAGTTTACACAGATAGCGGTGTAGATATTTCCATGTTCATACAGATCGCGGTGTAGATATTTCCATGTTCATCCAGATGGCTGTGTAGACATATCCATGTTCATACAGATGGCGGTGAAGATATTTCCATGTTCATACAGATAGCGGTGTAGATATTTCCATGTTCATACAGATAGCGGTGTAGATATTTCCATGTTCATACAGTTGGCTGTGTAGATATATCCATGTTCATACAGATGGCGGTGAATATATTTCCATGTTCATACAGATAGCGGTGTAGATATTTCCATGTTCATACAGATAGCGGTGCAGATATTTCCATGTTCATACAGATAGCGGTGCTGATATTTCCATGTTTATACAGATAGCGTTGTAGATATTTCCATGTTTATAGAGATAGCGGTGTAGATATCTCCTTCTTAATACAGATGGCGGTGTACATATATATATGTTCATACAGATGGCTGTGAAGATATTTCCATGTTCATACAGATGGCGGTGTAGATATTTCCATGTTTATAGAGATAGCGGTGTAGTTATTTCCATGTGTAAAGAGATAGCTGTGTAGATATTTCCATGTATATTCAGATAGCTGTGTAGATATTTCCATTTTCATGCAGACAGCGGTGTAGATATTTCCATGTTCAAACAGATAGCGGTGTAGATATTTCCATGTTCATACAGATAGCGGTGTATATATATCCATGTTCATACAGTTAGCGGTGTAGATATTTCCATGTTAATACAGATTGCGGTGTAGATATTTCCATGTTCATACAGATAGCGTTGCTGATATTTCCAAGTTTATACAGGTAGCGGTGTAGATATTTCCATGTTTATACAAATAACGGTGTAGATATTTTCATGTTTATACAGATAGCGGTGTAGATATTTCCATGTTTATACAGGTAGCGGTGCAGATATCTCCATCTTAATACAGATGGCGGAGTAGATATTTCTATGTACATGCAGATGGCGGTGCAGATATTTCCATGTTCATACAGATAGCGGTGTAGATATTTCCATGTTCATCCAGATGGCTGTGTAGCCATATCCATGTTCATACAGATGGCAGTGAAGATAATTCCATGTTTATACATCTAGCGGTGTAGATATTTCCATGTTCATACAGATAGCGGTGTAGGTATTTCCATGTTCATACAGATAGAGGGGCTGATATTTCTAGGTTCATACAGATAGCGGTGCTGATATTTCCATGTTTATACAGATAGCGGTGTAGATATTTCCATGTTTATACTGATAGCGGTGTAGATATCTCCATCTTAATACAGATGGCCGTGTAGATATTTATATGTTCATACAGATGGCGGTGCAGATATTTCCATGTTCATACAGATGGCGGTGTAGATATTTCCATGTTCATATAGATAGCGGTTTAGATATTTCCATGTCCATCCAGATGGCTGTGTAGATATATCCATGTTCATACAGATAGCGGTGTAGTTATTTCCATGTTCATACAGATAGTGGTGTAGATATTTCCATGTTCAGATAGCGGTGTAGCTATTTCCATGTTCATACAGACAGCGGTGTATATATTTCCATGTTCGTACAGATAGCGGTGTAGATATTTCCATGTTCATACAGATAGCTGTGCTATTTCCATGTTTATACAGGTAGCGGTGTAGATATTTCCATGTTTATACAGATAGCGGGGTAGATATTTCCATGTTTATACAGATAGCGTTGTAGATATTTCCAGGTTTATACAGATAGCGGTGCAGATATCTCCTTCTTAAAACAGATGGCTGTGTAGATATTTATATGTTCATACAGATGGCGGTGCAGATATTTCCATGTTCATACAGATGGCGGTGTAGATATTTCCATATTTTTAGAGATAGCGGTGTAGTTATTTCCATGTGTAAAGAGATAGCTGTGTAGATATTTCCATGTATATTCAGATTTCTGTGTAGATATTTACATTTTCATGCAGACAGTGGTGTAGATATTTCCATGTTCAAACAGATAGCGGTGTAGATATTTCCATGTTCATACATATAGCAGTGTAGATATTTCCATGTTCATACAGATAGCGGTGTAGATAATTCAATGTTCATACAGATAGCGGTGTAGATATTTAAATGTTCATACAGATAGCGGTGCTGATATTTCCATGTTTATTCAGGTAGCGGTGTAGATATTTCCATGTTTATACAGATAGTGGTGTAGATATTTCCATGTTTATACAGATAGCGGTGTAGATATTTCCATGTTTATACAGATAGCGGTGTAGATATCTCTATCTTAATACAGATGGCGGTGTAGATATTTATATGTTCATACAGATGGCGGTGCAGATATTTCCATGTTCATACAGATAGCGGAGTAGCTATTTCCATGTTCATACAGATAGCTGTGTATATATTTCCATGTTCCTCCAGATGGCTGTGTAGACATATCCATGTTCACACAGATGGCGGTGAAGATAATTCCATGTTCATACATCTAGCGGTGTAGATATTTCCATGTTCATACAGATAGCGGTGTAGATATTTCCATGTTCATACAGATAGAGGGCCTGATATTTCCATGTTCATACAGATAGCAGTGCTGATATTTCCATGTTTATACAGATAGCGGTGTAGACATTTCCATGTTTATACAGATAGCGGTGTAGATATCTCCATCTTAATACAGATGGCGGTGTAGACGTTTATATGTTCATACAGATGGCTGTGCAGATATTTTCATGTTCATACAGATAGCGGTGTAGTTATTTCCATGTGTAAAGAGATAACTGTGCAGATATTTCCAGGTATATGCAGATAGCTGTGTAGATATTTCCATTTTCATGCAGATAGCGGTTTAGATATTTCCATGGTCAAACAGATAGCGGTGTAGCTATTTCCACGTTCATACAGATAGCGGTGTTGATATTTCCATGTTCATCCAGATGGTTGTGTAGATATATCCATGTTCATTCAGATAGCGGTGTAGATATTTCCATGTTCATACAGATAGCAGTGTAGATATTTCCCTGTTCATACAGATAGTGGTGTAGATATTTCCATGTTCATACAGATAGCGGTGCTGATATTTCCATGTTTATACAGGTAGCGGGGTAGATATTTCCATGTTTATACAGACAGCGGTGTAGATATTTCCATGTTTATACAAATAGCGGTGTAGATATCTCCATCTTAATACAGATGGCCGTGTAGATATTTATATGTTCATAAAGATGGCGGTGCAGATATTTCTATTTTCATACAGATGGCGGTGTAGATATTTCCATGTTCATACAGATAGCGGTGTAGTTATTTCAATGTGTAAAGAGATAGCTGTGTAGATATTTCCATGTATATGCAGATAGCTCTGTAGATATTTCCATTTTCATGCAGATACCGGTGTAGATATTTCCATGTTCAAACAGATAGCGGTGTAGATATTTCCATGTTCACACAGATAGCGGTGTAGATATTTCCATGTTTATACAGATTGCGGTGTAGGTGTATGCATATTTACACAGATAGCGGTGTAGATATTTCCATGTTCATACTGATAGCGGTGTATATATTTCCATGTTCATACAGAAAGCGGTGTAGATATTTCCATGTTCATCCAGATGGCTTTGTAGTCATATCCATGTTCATACAGATAGCGGTGTAGATATCTCCATCTTAATACAGATGGCGGTGTAGATATTTATATGTTCAAACAGATGGCGGTGCAGATATTTCCATGTTCATACAGATAGCGGTGTAGTTATTGCCATTGGTAAAGAGATAGCTGTGTAGATATTTCCATGTATATGCAGATAGCTCTGTAGATATTTCCATTTTCATGCAGATAGCGGTTTAGATATTTCCAAGTTCAAACAGAGGTGTAGATATTTCCATGTTCATACAGATAGCGGTGTAGATATTTCCATGTTTATACAGATAGCGGTGAAGATGTATGCATATTTACACAGATTGCGGTGTAGATATTTCCATGTTCATACAGATAGCGGTTTAGATATTTCCATGTCCATCCAGATGGCTGTGTAGATATATCCATGTTCATACAGATAGCGGTGTAGTTATTTCCATGTTCATACAGATAGTGGTGTAGATATTTCCATTTTCAGATAGCGGTGTAGCTATTTCCATGTTCATACAGACAGCGGTGTATATATTTCCATGTTCGTACAGATAGCGGTGTAGATATTTCCATATTCATACAGATAGCTGTGCTATTTCCATGTTTATACAGGCAGCGGTGTAGATATTTCCATGTTTATACAGATAGCGGGGTAGATATTTCCATGTTTATACAGATAGCGGTGTAGATATTTCCAGGTTTATACAGATAGCGGTGCAGATATCTCCTTCTTAATACAGATGGCGGTGTAGATATTTATATGTTAATACAGATGGCGGTGCAGATATTTCCATGTTCATACAGATGGCGGTGTAGATATTTCCATATTTTTAGAGATAGCGGTGTAGTTATTTCCATGTGTAAAGAGATAGCTGTGTAGATATTTCCATGTATATACAGATTTCTGTGTAGATATTTACATTTTCATGCAGACAGTGGTGTAGATATTTCCATGTTCAAACAGATAGCGGTGTAGATATTTCCATGTTCATACATATAGCAGTTTAGATATTTCCATGTTCATACAGATAGCGGTGTAGATATTTCAATGTTCATACAGATAGCGGTGTAGATATTTAAATGTTCATACAGATAGCGGTGCTGATATTTCCATGTTTATACAGGTAGCGGTGTAGATATTTCCATGTTTATACAGATAGTGGTGTAGATATTTCCATGTTTATACAGATAGCGGTGTAGATATTTCCATGTTTATACAGATAGCGGTGTAGATATCTCCATCTTAATACAGATGGCAGTGTAGATATTTATATGTTCATACAGATGGCGGTGCAGATATTTCCATGTTCATACAGATAGCGGAGTAGCTATTTCCATGTTCATACAGATAGCGGTGTAGATATTTCCATGTTCCTCCAGATGGCTGTGTAGACATATCAATGTTCACACAGATGGCGGTGAAAATAATTCCATGTTCATTCATCTAGCGGTGTAGATATTTCCATGTTCATACAGATAGCGGTGTAGATATTTCCATGTTCATACAGATAGAGGGGCTGATATTTCCATGTTCATACAGATAGCGGTGCTGATATTTCCATGTTTATACAGATAGCGGTGTAGACATTTCCATGTTTATACAGATAGCGGTGTAGATATCTCCATCTTAATACACATGGCGGTGTAGACGTTTATATGTTCATACAGATGGCTGTGCAGATATTTCCATTTTCATACAGATATCGGTGTAGTTATTTCCATGTGTAAAGAGATAGCTGTGCAGATATTTCCAGGTATATGCAGATAGCTGTGTAGATATTTCCATTTTCATGCAGATTGCGGTTTAGATATTTCCATGTTCAAACAGATAGCGGTGTAGCTATTTACACGTTCATACAGATAGCGGTGTAGATATTTCCATGTTCATCCAGATGGTTGTTTATATATATCCATGTTCATACAGATAGCGGTGTAGATATTTCCATGTTCATACAGATAGCAGTGTAGATATTTCCCTGTTCATACAGATAGCGGTGTAGATATTTCCATGTTCATACAGATAGCTGTGTAGCTATTTCCATGTTCATACAGGTAGCGGTGTAGATATTTCCATGTTCATCCAGATGGCTGTGTAGATATATCCATGTTCATACAGATGGCGGTGAAGATAATTCCATGTTCATACAGATAGCGGTGTAGATATTTCCATGTTCATACAGATAGTGGTGTAGATATTTCCATGTTCATACAGATAGCGGTGCTGATATTTCCATGTTTATACAGGTAGCGGGGTAGATATTTCCATGTTTATACAGATAGCGGTGTAGATATTTCCATGTTTATACTGATAGCGGTGTAGATATCTCCATCTTAATACAGATGGCCGTGTAGATATTTATATGTTCATGCAGATGGCGGTGCAGATATTTCCATGTTCATACAGATGGCGGTGTAGATATTTCCATGTTCATACAGATAGAGGGCCTGATATTTCCATGTTCATACAGATAGCAGTGCTGATATTTCCATGTTTATACAGATAGCGGTGTAGACATTTCCATGTTTATACAGATAGCGGTGTAGATATCTCCATCTTAATACAGATGGCGGTGTAGACGTTTATATGTTCATACAGATGGCTGTGCAGATATTTTCATGTTCATACAGATAGCGGTGTAGTTATTTCCATGTGTAAAGAGATAACTGTGCAGATATTTCCAGGTATATGCAGATAGCTGTGTAGATATTTCCATTTTCATGCAGATAGCGGTTTAGATATTTCCATGGTCAAACAGATAGCGGTGTAGCTATTTCCACGTTCATACAGATAGCGGTGTTGATATTTCCATGTTCATCCAGATGGTTGTGTAGATATATCCATGTTCATTCAGATAGCGGTGTAGATATTTCCATGTTCATACAGATAGCAGTGTAGATATTTCCCTGTTCATACAGATAGTGGTGTAGATATTTCCATGTTCATACAGATAGCGGTGCTGATATTTCCATGTTTATACAGGTAGCGGGGTAGATATTTCCATGTTTATACAGACAGCGGTGTAGATATTTCCATGTTTATACAAATAGCGGTGTAGATATCTCCATCTTAATACAGATGGCCGTGTAGATATTTATATGTTCATAAAGATGGCGGTGCAGATATTTCTATTTTCATACAGATGGCGGTGTAGATATTTCCATGTTCATACAGATAGCGGTGTAGTTATTTCAATGTGTAAAGAGATAGCTGTGTAGATATTTCCATGTATATGCAGATAGCTCTGTAGATATTTCCATTTTCATGCAGATACCGGTGTAGATATTTCCATGTTCAAACAGATAGCGGTGTAGATATTTCCATGTTCACACAGATAGCGGTGTAGATATTTCCATGTTTATACAGATTGCGGTGTAGGTGTATGCATATTTACACAGATAGCGGTGTAGATATTTCCATGTTCATACTGATAGCGGTGTATATATTTCCATGTTCATACAGAAAGCGGTGTAGATATTTCCATGTTCATCCAGATGGCTTTGTAGTCATATCCATGTTCATACAGATAGCGGTGTAGATATCTCCATCTTAATACAGATGGCGGTGTAGATATTTATATGTTCAAACAGATGGCGGTGCAGATATTTCCATGTTCATACAGATAGCGGTGTAGTTATTGCCATTGGTAAAGAGATAGCTGTGTAGATATTTCCATGTATATGCAGATAGCTCTGTAGATATTTCCATTTTCATGCAGATAGCGGTTTAGATATTTCCAAGTTCAAACAGAGGTGTAGATATTTCCATGTTCATACAGATAGCGGTGTAGATATTTCCATGTTTATACAGATAGCGGTGAAGATGTATGCATATTTACACAGATTGCGGTGTAGATATTTCCATGTTCATACAGATAGCGGTTTAGATATTTCCATGTCCATCCAGATGGCTGTGTAGATATATCCATGTTCATACAGATAGCGGTGTAGTTATTTCCATGTTCATACAGATAGTGGTGTAGATATTTCCATTTTCAGATAGCGGTGTAGCTATTTCCATGTTCATACAGACAGCGGTGTATATATTTCCATGTTCGTACAGATAGCGGTGTAGATATTTCCATATTCATACAGATAGCTGTGCTATTTCCATGTTTATACAGGCAGCGGTGTAGATATTTCCATGTTTATACAGATAGCGGGGTAGATATTTCCATGTTTATACAGATAGCGGTGTAGATATTTCCAGGTTTATACAGATAGCGGTGCAGATATCTCCTTCTTAATACAGATGGCGGTGTAGATATTTATATGTTAATACAGATGGCGGTGCAGATATTTCCATGTTCATACAGATGGCGGTGTAGATATTTCCATATTTTTAGAGATAGCGGTGTAGTTATTTCCATGTGTAAAGAGATAGCTGTGTAGATATTTCCATGTATACACAGATTTCTGTGTAGATATTTACATTTTCATGCAGACAGTGGTGTAGATATTTCCATGTTCAAACAGATAGCGGTGTAGATATTTCCATGTTCATACATATAGCAGTTTAGATATTTCCATGTTCATACAGATAGCGGTGTAGATATTTCAATGTTCATACAGATAGCGGTGTAGATATTTCCATGTTCATACAGATAGCGGTGCTGATATTTCCATGTTTATACAGGTAGCGGTGTAGATATTTCCATGTTTATACAGATAGTGGTGTAGATATTTCCATGTTTATACAGATAGCGGTGTAGATATTTCCATGTTTATACAGATAGCGGTGTAGATATCTCCATCTTAATACAGATGGCAGTGTAGATATTTATATGTTCATACAGATGGCGGTGCAGATATTTCCATGTTCATACAGATAGCGGAGTAGCTATTTCCATGTTCATACAGATAGCGGTGTAGATATTTCCATGTTCCTCCAGATGGCTGTGTAGACATATCAATGTTCACACAGATGGCGGTGAAAATAATTCCATGTTCATTCATCTAGCGGTGTAGATATTTCCATGTTCATACAGATAGCGGTGTAGATATTTCCATGTTCATACAGATAGAGGGGCTGATATTTCCATGTTCATACAGATAGCGGTGCTGATATTTCCATGTTTATACAGATAGCGGTGTAGACATTTCCATGTTTATACAGATAGCGGTGTAGATATCTCCATCTTAATACACATGGCGGTGTAGACGTTTATATGTTCATACAGATGGCTGTGCAGATATTTCCATTTTCATACAGATATCGGTGTAGTTATTTCCATGTGTAAAGAGATAGCTGTGCAGATATTTCCAGGTATATGCAGATAGCTGTGTAGATATTTCCATTTTCATGCAGATTGCGGTTTAGATATTTCCATGTTCAAACAGATAGCGGTGTAGCTATTTACACGTTCATACAGATAGCGGTGTAGATATTTCCATGTTCATCCAGATGGTTGTTTAGATATATCCATGTTCATACAGATAGCGGTGTAGATATTTCCATGTTCATACAGATAGCAGTGTAGATATTTCCCTGTTCATACAGATAGCGGTGTAGATATTTCCATGTTCATACAGATAGCTGTGTAGCTATTTCCATGTTCATACAGGTAGCGGTGTAGATATTTCCATGTTCATCCAGATGGCTTTGTAGATATATCCATGTTCATACAGATGGCGGTGAAGATAATTCCATGTTCATACAGATAGCGGTGTAGATATTTCCATGTTCATACAGATAGTGGTGTAGATATTTCCATGTTCATACAGATAGCGGTGCTGATATTTCCATGTTTATACAGGTAGCGGGGTAGATATTTCCATGTTTATACAGATAGCGGTGTAGATATTTCCATGTTTATACTGATAGCGGTGTAGATATCTCCATCTTAATACAGATGGCCGTGTAGATATTTATATGTTCATGCAGATGGCGGTGCAGATATTTCCATGTTCATACAGATGGCGGTGTAGATATTTCCATGTTCATACAGATAGAGGGCCTGATATTTCCATGTTCATACAGATAGCAGTGCTGATATTTCCATGTTTATACAGATAGCGGTGTAGACATTTCCATGTTTATACAGATAGCGGTGTAGATATCTCCATCTTAATACAGATGGCGGTGTAGACGTTTATATGTTCATACAGATGGCTGTGCAGATATTTTCATGTTCATACAGATAGCGGTGTAGTTATTTCCATGTGTAAAGAGATAACTGTGCAGATATTTCCAGGTATATGCAGATAGCTGTGTAGATATTTCCATTTTCATGCAGATAGCGGTTTAGATATTTCCATGGTCAAACAGATAGCGGTGTAGCTATTTCCACGTTCATACAGATAGCGGTGTTGATATTTCCATGTTCATCCAGATGGTTGTGTAGATATATCCATGTTCATTCAGATAGCGGTGTAGATATTTCCATGTTTATACAGATAGCAGTGTAGATATTTCCCTGTTCATACAGATAGTGGTGTAGATATTTCCATGTTCATACAGATAGCGGTGCTGATATTTCCATGTTTATACAGGTAGCGGGGTAGATATTTCCATGTTTATACAGACAGCGGTGTAGATATTTCCATGTTTATACAAATAGCGGTGTAGATATCTCCATCTTAATACAGATGGCCGTGTAGATATTTATATGTTCATAAAGATGGCGGTGCAGATATTTCTATTTTCATACAGATGGCGGTGTAGATATTTCCATGTTCATACAGATAGCGGTGTAGTTATTTCAATGTGTAAAGAGATAGCTGTGTAGATATTTCCATGTATATGCAGATAGCTCTGTAGATATTTCCATTTTCATGCAGATACCGGTGTAGATATTTCCATGTTCAAACAGATAGCGGTGTAGATATTTCCATGTTCACACAGATAGCGGTGTAGATATTTCCATGTTTATACAGATTGCGGTGTAGGTGTATGCATATTTACACAGATAGCGGTGTAGATATTTCCATGTTCATACTGATAGCGGTGTATATATTTCCATGTTCATACAGAAAGCGGTGTAGATATTTCCATGTTCATCCAGATGGCTTTGTAGTCATATCCATGTTCATACAGATAGCGGTGTAGATATCTCCATCTTAATACAGATGGCGGTGTAGATATTTATATGTTCAAACAGATGGCGGTGCAGATATTTCCATGTTCATACAGATAGCGGTGTAGTTATTGCCATTGGTAAAGAGATAGCTGTGTAGATATTTCCATGTATATGCAGATAGCTCTGTAGATATTTCCATTTTCATGCAGATAGCGGTTTAGATATTTCCAAGTTCAAACAGAGGTGTAGATATTTCCATGTTCATACAGATAGCGGTGTAGATATTTCCATGTTTATACAGATAGCGGTGAAGATGTATGCATATTTACACAGATTGCGGTGTAGATATTTCCATGTTCATACAGATAGCGGTTTAGATATTTCCATGTCCATCCAGATGGCTGTGTAGATATATCCATGTTCATACAGATAGCGGTGTAGTTATTTCCATGTTCATACAGATAGTGGTGTAGATATTTCCATTTTCAGATAGCGGTGTAGCTATTTCCATGTTCATACAGACAGCGGTGTATATATTTCCATGTTCGTACAGATAGCGGTGTAGATATTTCCATATTCATACAGATAGCTGTGCTATTTCCATGTTTATACAGGCAGCGGTGTAGATATTTCCATGTTTATACAGATAGCGGGGTAGATATTTCCATGTTTATACAGATAGCGGTGTAGATATTTCCAGGTTTATACAGATAGCGGTGCAGATATCTCCTTCTTAATACAGATGGCGGTGTAGATATTTATATGTTAATACAGATGGCGGTGCAGATATTTCCATGTTCATACAGATGGCGGTGTAGATATTTCCATATTTTTAGAGATAGCGGTGTAGTTATTTCCATGTGTAAAGAGATAGCTGTGTAGATATTTCCATGTATATACAGATTTCTGTGTAGATATTTACATTTTCATGCAGACAGTGGTGTAGATATTTCCATGTTCAAACAGATAGCGGTGTAGATATTTCCATGTTCATACATATAGCAGTTTAGATATTTCCATGTTCATACAGATAGCGGTGTAGATATTTCAATGTTCATACAGATAGCGGTGTAGATATTTCCATGTTCATACAGATAGCGGTGCTGATATTTCCATGTTTATACAGGTAGCGGTGTAGATATTTCCATGTTTATACAGATAGTGGTGTAGATATTTCCATGTTTATACAGATAGCGGTGTAGATATTTCCATGTTTATACAGATAGCGGTGTAGATATCTCCATCTTAGTACAGATGGCAGTGTAGATATTTATATGTTCATACAGATGGCGGTGCAGATATTTCCATGTTCATACAGATAGCGGAGTAGCTATTTCCATGTTCATACAGATAGCGGTGTAGATATTTCCATGTTCCTCCAGATGGCTGTGTAGACATATCAATGTTCACACAGATGGCGGTGAAAATAATTCCATGTTCATTCATCTAGCGGTGTAGATATTTCCATGTTCATACAGATAGCGGTGTAGATATTTCCATGTTCATACAGATAGAGGGGCTGATATTTCCATGTTCATACAGATAGCGGTGCTGATATTTCCATGTTTATACAGATAGCGGTGTAGACATTTCCATGTTTATACAGATAGCGGTGTAGATATCTCCATCTTAATACACATGGCGGTGTAGACGTTTATATGTTCATACAGATGGCTGTGCAGATATTTCCATTTTCATACAGATATCGGTGTAGTTATTTCCATGTGTAAAGAGATAGCTGTGCAGATATTTCCAGGTATATGCAGATAGCTGTGTAGATATTTCCATTTTCATGCAGATTGCGGTTTAGATATTTCCATGTTCAAACAGATAGCGGTGTAGCTATTTACACGTTCATACAGATAGCGGTGTAGATATTTCCATGTTCATCCAGATGGTTGTTTAGATATATCCATGTTCATACAGATAGCGGTGTAGATATTTCCATGTTCATACAGATAGCAGTGTAGATATTTCCCTGTTCATACAGATAGCGGTGTAGATATTTCCATGTTCATACAGATAGCTGTGTAGCTATTTCCATGTTCATACAGGTAGCGGTGTAGATATTTCCATGTTCATCCAGATGGCTTTGTAGATATATCCATGTTCATACAGATGGCGGTGAAGATAATTCCATGTTCATACAGATAGCGGTGTAGATATTTCCATGTTCATACAGATAGTGGTGTAGATATTTCCATGTTCATACAGATAGCGGTGCTGATATTTCCATGTTTATACAGGTAGCGGGGTAGATATTTCCATGTTTATACAGATAGCGGTGTAGATATTTCCATGTTTATACTGATAGCGGTGTAGATATCTCCATCTTAATACAGATGGCCGTGTAGATATTTATATGTTCATGCAGATGGCGGTGCAGATATTTCCATGTTCATACAGATGGCGGTGTAGATATTTCCATGTTCATACAGATAGCGGTGTAGTTATTTCCATGTGTAAAGAGATAGCTGTGTAGATATTTCTATGTATATGCAGATAGCTCTGTAGATATTTCTATTTTCATGCAGATACCGGTGTAGATATTTCCATGTTCAGATAGCGGTGTAGATATTTCCATGTTCACACAGATAGCGGTGTAGATATTTCCATGTTTATACAGATTGCGGTGAAGATGTATGCATATTTACACAGATAGCGGTGTAGATATTTCCATGTTCATACAGATAGCGGTGTAGATATTTCCATGTTCATCCAGATGGCTGTGTAGATATATCCATGTTCATACAGATAGCGGTGTAGATATTTCCATGTTTATACAGATAGCGGTGTAGATATTTCCATGTTTATACATATAGCGGTGTAGATATTTCCAAGTTTATACAGATAGCGGTGTAGATATCTCCATCTTAATATAGATGTGGGTGTAGATATTTATATCTTCATACAGATGGCAGTGCAGATATTTCCACGTTCATACAGATGGCACTGTAGATATTTCCATGTTTATAGAGATAGCGGTGTAGTTATTTTCATGTGTATAGAGATAGCTTTGTAGATATTTCCATGTATATGCAGATAGCTGTGTAGATATTTCTATTTTCATGCAGATAGCGGTTTAGATATTTAGATGTTCAAACAGATAGTGGTGTAGATATTTCCATGTTCATACAGATAGCGGTGTAGATATTTCCATGTTTATACAGATAGCAGTGAAGATGTATGCATGTTTACACTGATAGCGGTGTAGATATTTCCATGTTCATACAGATCGCGGTGTAGATATTTCCATGTTCATCCAGATGGCTGTGTAGACATATCCATGTTCAAACAGATGGCGGTGAAGATATTTCCATGTTTACACAGATAGCGGTGTAGATATTTCCATGTTCATACAGATAGCGGTGTAGATATTTCCATGTTCATACCGACAGCGGTGCTGATATTTCCATGTTTATACAGGTAGCGGTGTCGATATTTTCATGTTTATGCAGATAGCGGTGTAGATGTTTCCATGTTTATACAGATAGCGGTGTAGATATTTCCATGTTTATACAGATAGCGTTGTAGATATCTCCTTCTTAATACAGATGGCGGTGTAGATGTTTATATGTTCATACAGATGGCGGTGCAGATATTTCCATGTTCATACAGATGGCGGTGTAGATATTTCCATGTTTATATAGGGGTGTAGTTATTTCCATGTGTGAAGAGATAGCTGTGTTGATATTTCCATGTATATGCAGATAGCTGTGTAGATATTTCCATTTTCATGCAGACAGCGGTGTAGATATTTCCATGTTCAAACAGATAGCGGTGTAGATATTTCCATGATCATACAGATGGCTGTGTAGATATATCCATGTTCATACTGATGGCGGTGAAGTTATTTCCATGTTCATACAGATAGCGGTGTAGATATTTCCATGTCCATACAGATAGCGGTGTAGATATTTCCATGTTCATACAGAAAGCGGTGTAGCTATTTCCATGTTCATACAGATAGCGGTGTATGTATTTCCATGTTCATACAGATAGCAGTGCAGATATTTCCATGTTCATACAGATAGCAGTGTAGATATTTCCATGTTCATCCAGGAGGCTGTGAAGATATATCCATGTTCATACAGATGGCGGTGAAGATATTTCCATGTTCATACAGATAGCGGTGTAGTTATTTCCATGTGTAAAGAGATAGCTGTGTAGATATTTCCATGTATATGCAGATAGCTGTGTGGATATTTCCATTTTCATGCAGATAGCGGTTTAGAGATTTTCATGTTCAAACAGATAGCGGTGTAGATATTTCCATGTTCATAGAGATAGCGGTGTAGATATTTCCATGTTCATACAGATAGAGGGGCTGATATTTCCATGTTCATACAGATAGCGGTGCTGATATTTCCATGTTTATACAGGTAGCGGTTTAGATATTTCCATGTTTATACAGGTAGCAGTGTAGATATTTCCATGTTTATACAGAGAGCGGTGTAGATATATCCATGTTTATACAGATAGCATTGTAGATATCTCCTTCTTAATACAGATGGCGGTGTAGATATTTATATGTTCATAGAGATGGCGGTGCAGATATTTCCGTGTTCATACAGGTGGCTGTTTAGATATTTCCATGTTCATACAGATAGCGGTGTAGTTATTTCCATGTGTAAAGAGATAGCTTTGTAGATATTTCCATGTATATGCAGATAGCGGTGTAGATATTTCCATTTTCATGCTGATAGCGGTTTAGATATTTCCATGATCAAACAGATAGCGTTGTAGATATTTCCGTGTTCATTCAGATAGCGGTGTAGCTATTTCCATGCTTTTGCAGATTGCGGTGAAGATGTATGCATGTTTACACAAATAGCGGTGTAGATATTTCCATGTTCATGCAGATAGCGGTGTAGATATTTCCATGTTCATCCAGATGGCTGTGTAGATATATCCATGTTCATACAGATAGCGGTGTAGATATTTCCATGTTCGTTGATATAGCGGTGTAGATATTTCCAGGTTCATACAGATAGCAGTGCTGATATTTCCATGTTTATACAGGTAGCGGTGTAGGTATTTCCATGTTTATACAGATAGCGGTGTAGATATTTCCAAGTTTATACAGATAGCGGTGAAGATATCTCCATCTTAATACAGATGGCGGTGTAGATATTTATATGTTCATACAGATGGCAGTGCAGATATTTCCATGTTCATACAGATCGCGGTGTAGATATTTCCATGTTCATCCAGATGGCTGTTTAGACATATCCATGTTCATACAGATGGCGGTGAAGATATTTCCATGTTCATACAGATAGCGGTGTAGATATTTCCATGTTCATACAGATAGCGGTGTAGATATTTCCATGTTCATTCTGATAGCGGTGCTGTTATTTCCATGTTTATACACGTAGCGGTGTAGATATTTCCATGTTTATACAGATAGCGGTGTAGATATTTCCATGTTTATACAGATAGCAGTGTAGATATTTCGATGTTTATACAGATAGCGGTGTATATATCTCCTTCTTAATACAGATGGCGGTGCAGATATTTATATGTTCATACACATGGCGGTGCAGATATTTCCATGTTCATACAGATGGCGGTGTAGATATTTCCTTGTTCATACAGATAGCGGTGTAGATATCTCCATGTTCACACAGATAGCGGTGTAGATATTTCCATGTTCATACAGATGGCGGTGCAGATATTTCCATGTTCATACTGATAGTGGTGCTGACATTTCCATTTTTATACAGATAGCGGTGTTGATATTTCCATGTTTAAACAGATAGCGGTGTAGATATTTCCATGTTTATACAGATAGCGGTGTAGATATCTCCTTAATACAGATGGCGGTGTAGATATTTATATGTTCATACAGATGGCAGTGAAGATATTTCCATGTTCATACACATGGCGGTGTAGATATTTCCATGTTTTTAGAGATAGCGGTGTAGTTATTTCCATGTGTAAAGAGATAGCTATGTAGATATTTCCATGTATATGCAGATAGCTGTGTAGATATTTCCATTTTCATGCAGACAGGGGTGTAGATATTACCATGTTCAAACAGATAGCGGTGTAGATATTTCCATGTTCATACAGATAGCGGTGTATATATTTCCATGTTCATACAGATAGCGGTGTAGATATTTCCATGTTCATACAGATAGCGGTGTAGATATTTCCATGTTCATACACATAGCGGTGTATATATTTCCATGTTCATACAGATAGCGGTGTAGATATTTCCATGTTCATCCAGATGTCTGTGTAGGCATATCCATGTTCATACAGATAGCGGTGTAGATATCTCCATCTTAATACAGATGGTGGTGTAGATATTTATATGTTCATACAGATGGCGGTGCAGATATTTCCATGTTCATACAGATAGCGGTGTAGTTATTGCCATTGGTAAAGAGATAGCTGTGTAGATATTTCCATGTATATGCAGATAGCTCTGTAGATATTTCCATTTTCATGCAGATAGCGGTTTAGATATTTCCAAGTTCAAACAGAGGTGTAGATATTTCCATGTTCATACAGATAGCGGTGTAGATATTTCCATGTTTATACAGATAGCGGTGAAGATGTATGCATGTTTACACAGATAGCGGTGTAGATATTTCCATGTTCATACAGATAGCGGTGTAGATATTTCCATGTCCATCCAGATGGCTGTGTAGATATATCCATGTTCATACAGATAGCGGTGTAGTTATTTCCATGTTCTTACAGATAGTGGTGTAGATATTTCCATGTTCAGATAGCGGTGTAGCTATTTCCATGTTCATACAGACAGCGGTGTATATATTTCCATGTTCGTACAGATAGCGGTGTAGATATTTCCATGTTCATACAGATAGCTGTGCTATTTCCATGTTTATACAGGTAGCGGTGTAGATATTTCCATGTTTATACAGATAGCGGGGTAGATATTTCCATGTTTATGCAGATAGCGGTGTAGATATTTCCAGGTTTATACAGATAGCGGTGCAGATATCTCCTTCTTAATACAGATGGCGGTGTAGATATTTATATGTTCATACAGATGGCGGTGCAGATATTTCCATGTTCATACAGATGGCGGTGTAGATATTTCCATGTTTTTAGAGATAGCGGTGTAGTTATTTCCATGTGTAAAGAGATAGCTGTGTAGATATTTCCATGTATATACAGATTTCTGTGTAGATATTTACATTTACATGCAGACAGCGGTGTAGATATTTCCATGTTGAAACAGATAGCGGTGTAGATATTTCCATGTTCATACATATAGCGGTGTAGATATTTCCATGTTCATACAGATAGCGGTGTAGATATTTCAATGTTCATACAGATAGCGGTGTAGATATTTCCATGTTCATAAAGATAGCGGTGCTGATATTTCCATGTTTATACAGGTAGTGGTGTAGATATTTCCATGTTTATACAGATAGTGGTGTAGATATTTCCATGTTTATACAGATAGCGGTGTAGATATGTCCATGTTTATACAGATAGCGGTGTAGATATCTCCATCTTAATACAGATGGCGGTGTAGATATTTATATGTTCATACAGATGGCGGTACAGATATTTCCATGTTCATACAGATAGCGGAGTAGCTATTTCCATGTTCATACAGATAGCGGTGTAGATATTTCCATGTTCCTCCAGATGGCTGTGTAGACATATCCATCTTCACACAGATGGCGGTGAAGATAATTCCATGTTCATACATCTAGCGGTGTAGATATTTCCATGTTCATACAGATAGCGGTGTTGATATTTCCATGTTCATACAGATAGAGGGGCTGATATTTCCATGTTCATACAGATAGCGGTGCTGATATTTCCATGTTTATACAGGTAGCGGTGTAGATATTATCATGTTTATACAGATAGCGGTGTAGATATTTCCATGTTTATACAGATAGCGGTGTAGATATTTCCATGTTTATACAGATAGCGGTGTAGATATCTCCATCTTAATACAGATGGCGGTGTAGATATTTATATGTTCATACAGATGGCTGTGCAGATATTTCCATGTTCATACAGATAGCGGTGTAGTTATTTCCATGTGTAAAGAGATAGCTGTGCAGATATTTCCATGTATATGCAGATAGCTGTGTAGATATTTCCATTTTCATGCAGATAGCGGTTTAGATATTTCCATGTACAAACAGATAGCGGTGTAGCTATTTCCACGTTCATACAGATAGCGGTGTAGATATTTCCATGTTCATCCAGATGGTTTTGTAGATATATCCATGTTCATACAGATAGCGGTGTAGATATTTCCATGTTCATGCAGATAGCGGTGTAGATATTTCCATGTTCATCCAGATGGCTGTGTAGATATATCCATGTTCATAGAGATGGCGGTGTAGATATTTCCATGTTCATACAGATAGTGGTGTAGATATTTCCATGTTCATACAGATAGCGTTGTAGCTATTTCCATGTTCATACAGATAGCGGTGTAGATATTTCCATGTTCATAGAGATAGCGGTGTAGATATTTCTATGTTCATACAGATAGCGGTGTAGATATTTCCATGTTTATACAGACAGCGGTGTAGATATTTCTATCTTAATACAGGTGGCCGTGTAGTTATTTATATGTTCATACAGATGGCGGTGCAGATATTTCCATGTTCATACAGATGGCGGTGTAGATATTTCCATGTTCATACAGATAGCGGTGTAGATATTTCCATGTGTAAAGAGATAGATGTGTAGGTATTTCCATGTATATGCAGATAGCTCTGTAGATATTTCCATTTTCATGCAGATAGCGGTTTAGATATTTCCATGTTCAAACAGATAGCGGTGTAGATATTTCCAAGTTCATACAGATAGCGGTGTAGATATTTCCATGTTTATACAGATAGCGGTGATGATGTATGCATGTTTACACAGATAGCAGTGTAGATATTTCCATGTTCATACAGATCGCGGTGTAGATATTTCCATGTTCATCAAGATGGCTGAGTAGACATATCCATGTTCATACAGATGGCGGTGAAGGTATTTCCATGTTCATACATATAGCGGTGTAGATATTTCCAAGTTTATACAGATAGCGGTGTAGATATCTCCATCTTAATACAGATGGCGGTGTACATATTTATATGCTCATACAGATGGCGGTGCAGATATTTCCATGTTCATACAGAGGGTGGAGTAGATATTTCCATGTTTATAGAGATAGCGCTGTAGTTATTTCCATGTGTAAAGGTATAGCTGTGTAGATATTTCCATGTATATGCAGATCGCTGTGTAGATATTTCCATTTTCGTGCAGATAGCGGTGTAGATATTTCCATGTTCAAACAGATAGCGGTGTAGATATTTCCATATTCATGCAGATAGCAGTGCAGATATTTCCATGTTTATACAGATAGCGGTGAAGATGTATGCATGTTTACACAGATAGCGGAGTAGATATTTCCAAGTTCATACAGATAGCGGTGTAGATATTCCCATGTTCATCCAGATGGCTGTGTAGATATATCCATGTTCATACAGATGGCGGTGAAGATATTTCCATGTTCATACAGATAGCGGTGTAGTTATTTCCATTTGTAAAGAGATAGCTGTGTAGATATTTCCATGTATATGCAGATAGCTGTGTAGATATTTCCATTTTCATGCAGATAGCGGTTTAGATATTTCCATGTTCTAACAGATAGCGGTGTAGATATTTCCATGTTCATAGAGATACCGGTGTAGATATTTCCATGTTCATACAGATAGAGGGGTTATTTCCATGTTCTTACAAATAGCGGTGCTGATATTTCCATGTTTATACAGGTAGCGGTGTAGATATTTCCCTGTTTATACAGATAGCAGTGTAGATATTTCCATGTTTATAGAGATAGCGGTGTAGATTTTTCCATGTTTTTACAGATAGCGGTGTAGATATCTCCATCTTAATACAGATGGCGGAGTAGATATTTATATGTTCATACAGATGGCGGTGCAGATATTTCCATGTTCATACAGATGGCGGTGTAGATATTTCCATGTTCATACAGATAGCGGTGTAGTTATCTCCATGTGTAAAGAGATAGCTGTGTAGATATTTCCATCTATATGCAGATAGCTGTGTAGAGATTTCCATTTTCATGCTGATAGCGGTTTAGATATTTAAAGGTTCAAACAGATAGCGGTGTAGATATTTCCATGTTCATACAGATAGCGGTGTAGATATTTCCATGCTTATACAGATTGCAGTGAAGATGTATGCATATTTACACAGATAGAGGTGTAGATATTTCCATGTTCATACCGATAGCGGTGTAGATATTTCCATGTTTATACAGATTGCGGTGAAGATGTATGCATATTTACACAGATAGCGGTGTAGATATTTCCATGTTCATACAGATAGCGTTGTAGATATTTCCATGTTCATCCAGATGGCTGTGTGGATATATCCATGTTCATACAGATAGCGGTGTAGATATTTCCATGTTCATACAGGTAGTGGTGTAAATATTTCCATGTTCATACAGATAGCCGTGTAGCTATTTCCATGTTCATACAGATAGCGGTGTAGATATTTCCATCTTCATAGAGATGGCGGTGTAGATGTTTCCATGTTCATACAGATAACGGTGCTGATATTTCCATGTTTATACAGGTAGCGGTGTAGATATTTCCCTGTTTATACAGATAGCGGTGTAGATATTTCCATGTTTATACATATAGCGGTGTAGATATTTCCAAGTTTATGCAGATAGCGGTGTAGATATCTCCATATTAATATAGATGGGGGTGTAGATATTTATATCTTCATACAGATGGCGGTGCAGATATTTCCATGTTCATACAGATGGCGGTGTAGATATTTGCATGTTTATAGAGATAGCGCTGTAGTTATTTCCATGTGTAAAGAGATAGCTTTGTAGATATTTCCATATATATGCAGATCGCTGTGTAGATATTTCCATTTTCATGCACATAGCGGTGTAGATATTTCCATGTTCAGATAGCGGTGTAGATATTTCCATGTTCATGCAGATAGCAGTGTAGATATTTCCATGTTTATACAGATAGCTGTGAAGATGTATGCATGTTTACACAGATAGCGTTGTTGATATTTCCATGTTCATAGAGATAGCGGTGTAGATATCTCCATCTTAATACAGATGGCGGTGTAGATATTTATATGTTCATACAGATGGCGGTGCAGATATTTCCATGTTCATACAGATGGCGGTGTAGATATTTCCATGTTCATACAGATAGCGGTGTAGTTATTTCGATGTGTAAAGAGATAGCTGTGTAGATATTTCCATGTATATGCAGATAGCAGTGTAGATATTTCCATTTTCAAGCAGATAGCGGTGTAGATATTTCCATGTTCAAACAGATAACGGTGTAGGTATTTCCATGTTCATACAGATAGCGGTGTAGATATTTCCATGTTCATACTGATAGCGGTGTAGATATTTCCATGTTTATGCAGACTGCGGTGAAGTTGTATGCATGTTTACACAGATAGCGGTGTAGATATTTCCATGTTCATCCAGTTGGCTGTGTAGATATGTCCATGTTCATACAGATAGCTGTGTAGATATTTCCATGTTCATACAGATAGGGGTGTAGATATTTCCATGTTCATCCAGATAACTGTGTAGATATATCCATGTTCATACAGATAGCGGTGTAGATATTTCCATGTTCATTCAGATAGCGGTGTAGATATTGCCATGTTCATACAGATAGCGGTGTAGATATTTCCATGTTCCTACAGATAGCGGTGTAGATATTTCCATGTTCATACAGATAGCGGTGTAGATATTTCCATGTTCATACAGGTAGTGGTGTAGATATTTCCATGTTCATACAGGTAGCGGTGTAGATATTTATATGTTCATACAGATGGCGTTGCTGATATTTCCATGTTCATACAGATGGCAGTGTAGATATTTCCATGTTTATAGATATAGCGGTTTAGTTATTTCCATGTGTAAAGAGATGGCTGTGTAGATATTTCCATGTATATGCAGATAGCTTTGTAGATATTTCCATTTTCATGCAGATAGCGGTGTAGAAATTTACATGTTCAAACAAATAGCGGTGTAGAAATTTCCATGTTCATTCAGATAGCTTTGTAGATATTTCCATTTTCATGCAGATAGTGGTGTATATATTTCCATCTTCAAACAGATAGCGGTGTATATATTTCCATGTTCATACAGATAGCGGTGTAGATATTTCCAAGTTTATACAGACAGCGGTGAAGATGTATGAATATTTCAACAGATAGCGTTGTGGAGATTTCCATGCTCATCCAGAGGGCTGTGTAGATATATCCATGTTCGTACAGATAGCGGTGTAGATGTTTCCGTGTTCATACAGATAGCGGTGTAGTTATTTCCATGTGCAAAGAGATAGCTGTGTAGATATTTACATGTATGTGCAGATAGCTGTGTAGGTATTTCCATTTTCATGCAGATAGCTGTTTAGATATTTCCATGTTTATACAGATAGCGGTGTAGATATTTCCATGTTTATATAGATAGCGGTGTAGATATTTCCATGTTCATGCAGATAGCAGTGTAGATATCTCCATCTTAATACAGATGACGGTGTAGATATTTATATGTTCATACAGATGGCGGTGCAGATATTTCCATGTTCATGCAGATGGCGGTGTAGATATTTCCATGTTCATACAGATAGCGGTGTAGTTATTTCCATGTGTAAAGAGATAGCTGTGTAGATATTTCCATGTATATGCAGATAGCAGTGTAGATATTTCCATTTTCATCCAGATAGCGGTGTAGATATTTCCATGTTCAAACAGATAGCGCTGTAGATATTTCCATGTTCATACAGATAGCGGTGTAGATATTTCCATGTTCATACAGATAGCGGTGTAGATATTTCCATGTTTATACAGACTGCGGTGAAGATGTATGCATGTTTACACAGATAGCGGTGTAGATATTTCCAAGTTCATCCAGTTGGCTGTGTAGATATGTCCATGTTCATACAGATAGCTGTGTAGATATTTCCATGTTCATACAGATAGTGGTGTAGATATTTCCATGTTCATCCAGATGGCTGTGTAGATATATCCATGTTCATACAGATAGCGGTGTAGATATTTCCATGTTCATACAGATAGCGGTGTAGATATTTCCATGTTCATACAGGTAGCGGTGTAGATATTTCCATGTTCATACAGATAGCGGTGCTGATATTTCCATGTTTATACAGGCAGCGGTGTAGATATTTAAATGTTTATACAGATAGCGGTGTAGATATCTCCATCTTAATACAGATGGCTGTGTAGATATTTATATGTTCATACAGATAGCGTTGCGGATATTTCCATGTTCATACAGATGGCAGTGTAGATATTTCCATGTTTATAGATATAGCGGTGTAGTTATTTCCATGTGTAAAGAGATGGCTGTGTAGATATTTCCATGTATATGCAGATAGCTTTGTAGATATTTCCATTTTCATGCAGATAGCGGTGTAGATATTTACATGTTCAAACAGATAGCGGTGTAGAAATTTACATGTTCATACAGATAGCGGTGTATATATATCCATGTTCATACAGTTAGCGGTGTAGATATTTCCATGGTAATACAGATTGCGGTGTAGTTATTTCCATGTTCATACAGATAGCGGTGCTGATATTTCCAAGTTTATACAGGTAGCGGTGTAGATATTTCCATGTTTATACAAATAGCGTTGTAGATATTTCCATGTTTATACAGATAGCGGTGTAGATATTTCCATGTTTATACAGATAGCGGTGTAGATATCTCCATCTTAATACAGATGGCGGAGTAGATATTTCTATGTACATGCAGATGGCGGTGCAGATATTTCCATGTTCATACAGATAGCGGTGTAGTTATTTCCATGTGTAAAGAGATAGCTGTGTAGATATTTCCATGTATATGCAGATAGCTGTGTAGATATTTCCATTTTCATGCAGACAGCAGTGTAGATATTTCCATGTTCAAACAGATAGCGGTGAAGATATTTCCATGTTCATACATATAGCGGTGTAGATATTTCCATGTTCATACAGATAGCGGTGTAGATATTTCCATGTTCATACAGATAGCGGTGTACATATTTCCATGTTCATACAGATAGCGGTGCTGTTATTTCCATGTTTATACTGGTAGCGGTGTAGATATTTCCATGTTTATACAGATAGCGGTGTAGATATTTCCATGTTTATACAGATAGCGGTGTAGATATTTCCATGTTTATACAGATAGCGGTGTACATATCTCCATGTTAATACAGATGGCGGTGTAGATATTTATATGTTCATACAGATGGCGGTGCAGATATTTCCATATTCATACAGATAGCGGTGTAGCTATTTCCATGTTCATACAGATAGCGGTGTAGATATTTCCATGTTCATCCAGATGGCTGTGTAGACATATCCATGTTCTTACAGATGGCAGTGAAGATAATTCCATGTTTATACATCTAGCGGTGTAGATATTTCCATGTTCATACAGATAGCGGTGTAGGTATTTCCATGTTCATACAGATAGAGGGGCTGATATTCCCATGTTCATACAGATAGCGGTGCTGATATTTCCATGTTTATACAGATAGCGGTGTAGATATTTCCATGTTTATACTGATAGCGGTGTAGATATCTCCATCTTAATACAGATGGCCGTGTAGATATTTATATGTTCATACAGATGGCGGTGCAGATATTTCCATGTTCATACAGATGGCGGTGTAGATATTTCCATGTTCATACAGATAGCGGTGTAGGTATTTCCATGTTCATACAGATAGAGGGGCTGATATTCCCATGTTCATACAGATAGCGGTGCTGATATTTCCATGTTTATACAGATAGCGGTGTAGATATTTCCATGTTTATACTGATAGCGGTGTAGATATCTCCATCTTAATACAGATGGCCGTGTAGATATTTATATGTTCATACAGATGGCGGTGCAGATATTTCCATGTTCATACAGATGGCGGTGTAGATATTTCCATGTTCATACAGATAGCGGTGTAGTTATTTCCATGTGTAAAGAGGTAGCAGTGTAGATATTTCCATGTATATGCAGATAGCTGTGTGGATATTTCCATTTTCATGCAGATAGCGGTTTAGAGATTTTCATGTTCAAACAGATAGCGGTGTAGATATTTCCATGTTCATAGAGATAGCGGTGTAGATATTTCCATGTTCATACAGATAGAGGGGCTGATATTTCCATGTTCATACAGATAGCGGTGCTGACATTTCCATGTTTATACAGGTAGCGGATTAGATATTTCCATGTTTATACAGGTAGCAGTGTAGATATTTCCATGTTTATACAGAGAGCGGTGTAGATATATCCATGTTTATACAGATAGCGGTGTAGATATCTCCTTCTTAATACAGATGGCGGTGTAGATATTTATATGTTCATACAGATGGCGGTGCAGATATTTCCGTGTTCATACAGATGGCTGTTTAGATATTTCCATGTTCATACAGATACCGGTGTAGTTATTTCCATGCGTAAAGAGATAGCTGTGTAGATATTTCCATGTATATGTAGATAGCGGTGTAGATATTTCCATTTTCATGCTGATAGCGGTTTAGATATTTCCATGATCAAACAGATAGCGTTGTAGATATTTCCATGTTCATTCAGATAGCGGTGTAGCTATTTCCATGCTTTTGCAGATTGCGGTGAAGATGTATGCATGTTTACACAAATAGCGGTGTAGATATTTCCATGTTCATGCAGATAGCGGTGTAGATATTTCCATGTTCATCTAGATGGCTGTGTAGATATATCCATGTTCATACAGATAGCGGTGTAGATATCTCCATGTTCATTGATATAGCGGTGTAGATATTTCCAGGTTCATACAGATAGCAGTGCTGATATTTCCATGTTTATACAGGTAGCGGTGTAGGTATTTCCATGTTTATACAGATAGCGGTGTAGATATTTCCAAGTTTATACAGATAGCGGTGAAGATATCTCCATCTTAATACAGATGGCGGTGTAGATATTTATATGTTCATACAGATGGCAGTGCAGATATTTCCATGTTCATACAGATCGCGGTGTAGATATTTCCATGTTCATCTAGATGGCTGTGCAGACATATCCATGTTCATACAGATGGCGGTGAAGATATTTCCATGTTCATACAGATAGCGGTGTAGATATTTCCATGTTCATACATATAGCGGTGTAGATATTTCCATGATCATACAGATGGCTGTGTAGATATATCCATGTTCATACTTTTGGCGGTGAAGTTATTTCCATGTTCATACAGATAGCGGTGTAGATATTTCCATGTTCATACAGATAGCGGTGTAGATATTTCCATGTTCATACTGATAGCGGTGCTGATATTTCCATGTTTATACACGTAGTGGTGTAGATATTTCCATGTTTATACAGATAGCGGTGTAGAAATTTCCATGTTTATACAGATAGCAGTGTAGATATTTCGATGTTTATACAGATAGCGGTGTAGATATCTCCTTCTTAATACAGATGGCGGTGTAGATATTTATATGTTCATACAGATGGCAGTGAAGATATTTCCATGTTCATACAGATGGCGGTGTAGATATTTCCATGTTTTTAGAGATAGCGTTGTAGTTATTTCCATGTGTAAAGAGATAGCTGTGTAGATATTTCCATGTATATGCAGATAGCTGTGTAGATATTTCCATTTTCATGCAGACAGCGGTGTAGATATTTCCATGTTCAAACAGATAGCGGTGTAGATATTTACATGTTCATACAGATAGCGGTGTATATATTTCCATGTTCATACAGATAGCGGTGTAGATATTTCCATGTTCATACAGATAGCGGTGTATATATTTCCATGTTCATACAGATAGCGGTGTAGATATTTCCATGTTCATCCAGATGGCTGTTTAGTCATATCCATGTTCATACAGATAGCGGAGTAGATATCTCCATCTTAATACAGATGGCGGTGTAGATATTTATATGTTCATACAGATGGCGGTGCAGATATTTCCATGTTCATACAGATAGCGGTGTAGTTATTGCCATTGGTAAAGAGATAGCTGTGTAGATATTTCCATGTATATGCAGATAGCTCTGTAGATATTTCCATTTTCATGCAGATAGCGGTTTAGATATTTCCAAGTTCAAACAGAGGTGTAGATATTTCCATGTTCATACAGATAGCGCTGTAGATATTTCCATGTTTATACAGATAGCGGTGAAATGTATGCATGTTTACACAGATAGCGGTGTAGATATTTCCATGTTCATACAGATAGCAGTGTAGATATTTCCATGTCCATCCAGATGGCTGTGTAGATATATCCATGTTCATACAGATAGCGGTGTAGTTATTTCCATGTTCATACAGATAGTGGTGTAGATATTTCCATGTTCATATAGCGGTGTAGCTATTTCCATGTTCATACAGACAGCGGTGTATATATTTCCATGTTCGTACAGATAGCGGTGTAGATATTTCCATGTTCATACAGATAGCTGTGCTATTTCCATGTTTATACAGGTAGCGGTGTAGATATTTCCATGTTTATACAGATAGAGGGGTAGATATTTCCATGTTTATACAGATAGCGGTGTAGATATTTCCAGGTTTATACAGATAGCGGTGCAGATATCTCCTTCTTAATACAGATGGCTGTGTAGATATTTATATGTTCATACAGATGGCGGTGCAGATATTTCCATGTTCATACAGATGGCGGTGTAGATATTTCCATGTTTTTAGAGATAGCGGTGTAGTTATTTCCATGTGTAAAGAGATAGCTGTGTAGATATTTCCATGTATATACAGATTTCTGTGTAGATATTTACATTTTCATGCAGACAGTGGTGTAGATATTTCCATTTTCAAACAGATAGCGGTGTAGATATTTCCATGTTCATACATATAGCGGTGTAGATATTTCCATGTTCATACAGATAGCGGTGTAGATATTTCAATGTTCATACAGATAGCGGTGTAGATATTTCCATGTTCATACAGATAGCGGTGTAGATATTTCAATGTTCATACAGATAGCGGTGTAGATATTTCCATGTTCATACAGATAGCCGTGCTGATATTTCCATGTTTATACAGGTAGCGGTGTAGATATTTCCATGTTTATACAGATAGTGGTTTAGATATTTCCATGTATATACAGATAGCGGTGTAGATATTTCCATGTTTATACAGATAGCGGTGTAGATATCTCTTCTTAATACAGATGGCGGTGTAGATGTTTATATGTTCATACAGATGGCGGTGCAGATATTTCCATGTTCATACAGATAGCGGAGTAGCTATTTCCATGTTAATACAGATAGCAGTGTAGATATTTCCATGTTCCTCCAGATGGCTGTGTAGACATATCCATGTTCACACAGATGGCGGTGAAGATAATTCCATGTTCATACATCTAGCGGTGTAGATATTTCCATGTTCATACAGATAGCGGTGTAGATATTTCCATGTTCATACAGATAGAGGGGCTGATATTTCCATTTTCATACAGATAGCGGTGCTCATATTTCCATGTTTATACAGGTAGCGGTGTAGATATTATCATGTTTATACAGATAGCGGTGTAGATATTTCCATGTTTATACAGATAGCGGTGTAGACATTTCCATGTTTATACAGATAGCGGTGTAAATATCTCCATCTTAATACAGATGGCGGTGTAGATATATATATGTTCATACAAATGGCTGTGCAGATATTTCCATGTTCATACAGATAGCGGTGTAGTTATTTCCATGTGTAAAGAGATAGCTGTGCAGATATTTCCATGTATATGCTGATAGCTGTGTAGATATTTCCATTTTCATGCAGATAGCGGTTTAGATATTTCCATTTTCATGCAGATACCGGTGTAGATATTTCCATGTTCAAACAGATAGCGGTGTAGATATTTCCATGTTCACACAGATAGCGGTGTAGATATTTCCATGTTTATACAGATTGCGGTGAAGATGTATGCATATTTACACAGATAGCGGTGTAGATATTTCCATGTTCATACAGATAGCGGTGTAGATATTTCCATGTTCATCCAGATGGCTGTGTAGATATATCCATGTTCATACAGATAGCGGTGTAGATATTTCCATGTTCATACAGGTAGTGGTGTAGATATTTCCATGTTCATACAGATAGCGGTGTAGCTATTTCCATGTTCATACAGATAGTGGTGTAGATATTTCCATGTTCATAGAGATAGCGGTGTAAGTATTTCCTTTTTCATAGATAGCGGTGCTGATATTTCGATGTTAATACAGGTAGCGGTGTAGATATTTCCATGCTTATACAGATAGCGGTGTAGATATTTCCAAGTTTATAGAGATAGCGGTGTAGATATCTCCATCTTAATATAGATGGGGGTGTAGATATTTACATCTTCATACAGATGGCGGTGCAGATATTTCCATGTTCATACAGATGGCACTGTAGATATTTCCATGTTTATATAGATAGCGGTGTAGTTATTTCCATGTGTATAGAGATAGCTTTGTAGATATTTCCATGTATATGCAGATAGCTGTGTAGATATTTCTATTTTCATGCAGATAGCGGTTTAGATATTTAGATGTTCAAACAGATAGCGGTGTAGATATTTCCATGTTCATACAGATAGCGGTGTAGATATTTGATGTTTATACAGATAGCGGTGAAGATGTATGCATGTTTACACAGATAGCGGTGTAGATATTTCCATGTTCATACAGATCGCGGTGTAGATATTTCCATGTTCATCCAGATGGCTGTGTAGACATATCCATGTTCAAACAGATGGCGGTGAAGATATTTCCATGTTCATACAGATAGCTGTGTAGATATTTCCATTTTCATACAGATAGCGGTGTAGATATTTCCATGTTCATACCGATAGCGGTGCTGATATTTCCATGTTTATACCGGTAGCGGTGTAGATATTTCGATGTTTATACAGATAGCGGTGTAGATGTTTCCATCTTTATACAGATAGCGGTGTAGATATTTCCATCTTTATACAGATAGCGTTGTAGATATCTCCTCCTTAATACAGATGGCGGTGTAGATGTTTATATGTTCATACAGATGGCGGTGCAGATATTTCCATGATCATACAGATGGCGGTGTAGATATTTCCATGTTTATATAGCGGTGTAGTTATTTCCATGTGTAAAGAGATAGCTGTGTAGATATTTCCATCTATATGCAGATAGCTGTGTAGATATTTCCATTTTCATGCAGACAGCGGTGTATATATTTCCATGTTCAAACAGATAGCGGTGTAGATATTTCCATGTTCATACAGATAGCGGTGTAGATATTTCCATGTTCATACAGATAGCGGTGTAGATATTTCCATGTTCATACAGATAGCGGTGTAGATATTTCCATGTTCATACATATAGCGGTGCTGATATTTCCATGTTTATACAGGTAGCGGTGTAGATATTTCCATGTTCATATAGATAGCGGTGTAGATATTTCCAGGTTTATACAGATAGCGGTGTAGATATTTCCATGTTTATACAGATAGCGGTGTAGATATCTCCATCTTAATACAGATGGCGGTGTAGATATTTATGTGTTCATAAAGTTGGCGGTGCAGATATTTCCATTTTCATACAGATGGCGGTGTAGATATTTAAATGTTCATACAGATAGCGGTGTAGTTATTTCCATGTGTAAAGAGATAGCTGTGTAGATATTTCCATGAATATGCAGATAGCAGTGTAGATATTTTCATTTTCATGCAGATAGCGGTGTAGATATTTCAATGTTCAAACAGATAGAGGTGTACATATTTCCATGTTCATACAGATAGCGGTGTAGATATTTCCATGTTCATACAGATAGCAGTGTAGATATTTCCATGTTTATACAGATAGCGGTGAAGATGTATGCATGTTTACACAGATAGCGGTGTAGATATTTCCATGTTTAAACACCGGTGTAGATATTTCCATGTTCATACAGATAGCGGTGTAGATATTTCCATGTTTATACAGATAGCGGTGAAGATGTATGCATATTTAAACAGATAGCGGTGTAGTTATTTCCATGTTCATAGAGATAGCAGTGTAGATATTTCCATGTTCATCCAGATGGCTGTGCAGATATATCCATGTTCATGCAGATGGCGGTGAAGATATTTCCATGTTTATAGAGATAGCGGTGTAGTTATTTCCATGTGTAAAGAGATAGCTCTGTAGATATTTCCATGTTTATACAGACAGCGGTGTAGATATTTCTATCTTAATACAGATGGCCGTGTAGTTATTTATATGTTCATAAAGATGGCGGTGCAGATATTTCCATGTTCATACAGATGGCGGTGTAGATATTTCCATGTTCATACAGATAGCGGTGTAGTTATTTCCATGTGTAAAGAGATAGCTGTGTAGATATTTCTATGTATATGCAGATAGCTCTGTAGTTATTTCCATTTTCATGCAGATACCGGTGTAGATATTTCCATGTTCAAACAGATAGCGGTGTAGATATTTCCATGTTCACACAGATAGCGGTGTAGATATTTCCATGTTTATACAGATTGCGGTGAAGATGTATGCATATTTACACAGATAGCGGTGTAGATATTTCCATGTTCATACAGATAGCGGTGTAGATATTTCCATGTGTAAAGAAATAGCTTTGTAGATATTTCCATGTATATGCAGATAGCTGTGTAGATATTTCTATTTTCATGCAGATAGCGGTTTAGATGTTTAGATGTTCAAACAGATAGCGGTGTAGATATTTCCATGTTCATACAGATAGCGGTGTAGATATTTCCATGTTTATACAGATAGCGGTGAAGATGTATGCATGTTTACACAGATAGCGGTGTAGGTATTTCCATGTTCATACAGATCGCGGTGTAGATATTTCCATGTTCATCCAGATGGCTGTGTAGACATATCCATGTTCAAACAGATGGCGGTGAAGATATTTCCATGTTTACACAGATAGCGGTGTAGATATTTCCATGTTCATACAGATAGCGGTGTAGATATTTCCATGTTCATACCGATAGCGGTGCTGATATTTCCATGTTTATACAGGTAGCGGTGTAGATATTTCCATGTTTATACAGATAGCGGTGTAGATGTTTCCATGTTTATACAGATAGCGGTGTAGATATTTCCATGTTTATACAGATAGCGTTGTAGATATCTCCTCCTTAATACAGATGGCGGTGTAGATGTTTATATATTCATACTGATGGCGGTGCAGATATTTCCATGTTCATACAGATGGCGGTGTAGATATTTCCATATTTATATAGGGGTGTAGTTATTTCCATGTGTAAAGAGATAGCTGTGTTGATATTTCCATGTATATGCAGATAGCTGTGTAGATATTTCCATTTTCATGCAGACAGCGGTGTAGATATTTCCATGTTCAAACATATAGCGGTGTAGATATTTCCATCATCATACAGATGGCTGTGTAGATATATCCATGTTCATACTGATGGCGATGAAGTTATTTCCATGTTCATACAGATTGCGGTGTAGGTATTTCCATGTCCATACAGATAGCAGTGTAGATATTTCCATGTTCATACAGAAAGCGGTGTAGCTATTTCCATGTTCATACAGATAGCGGTGTATGTATTTCCATGTTCATACAGATAGCAGTGCAGATATTTCCATGTTCATACAGATAGCAGTGTAGATATTTCCATGTTCATCCAGGAGGCTGTGAAGATATATCCATGTTCATACAGATGGCGGTGAAGATATTTCCATGTTCATACAGATAGCGGTGTAGTTCTTTCCATGTGTAAAGAGATAGCTGTGTAGATATTTCCATGTATATGCAGATAGCTGTGTGGATAATTCCATTTTCATGCAGATAGCGGTTTAGAGATTTTCATGTTCAAACAGATAGCGGTGTAGATATTTCCATGTTCATAGAGATAGCGGTGTAGATATTTCCATGTTCATACAGATAGAGGGGCTGATATTCCCATGTTCATACAGATAGCCGTGCTGATATTTCCATGTTTATACAGGTAGCGGTTTAGATATTTCCATGTTTATACAGGTAGCAGTGTAGATATTTCCATGTTTATACAGAGAGCGGTGTAGATATATCCATGTTTATACAGATAGCAGTGTAGATATCTCCTTCTTAATACAGATGGCGGTGTAGATATTTATATGTTCATACAGATGGCGGTGCAGATATTTCCATGTTCATACAGATGGCTGTTTAGATATTTCCATGTTCATACAGATAGCGGTGTAGTTATTTCCATGTGCAAAGAGATAGCTGTGTAGATATTTCCATGTATATGCAGATAGCGGTGTAGATATTTCCATTTTCATGCTGATAGCGGTTTAGATATTTCCATGATCAAACAGATAGCGTTGTAGATATTTCCATGTTCATTCAGATAGCGGTGTAGCTATTTCCATGCTTTTGCAGATTGCGGTGAAGATGTATGCATGTTTACACAAATAGCGGTGTAGATATTTCCATGTTCATGCAGATAGCGGTGTAGATATTTCCATGTTCATCCAGATGGCTGTGTAGATATATCCATGTTCATACAGATAGCGGTGTAGATATTTCCATGTTCATTGATATAGCGGTGTAGATATTTCCAGGTTCATACAGATAGCGGTGTAGATATCTCCATGTTCATACAGATAGCGGTGTAGATATTTCCATGTTCATACAGATAGCGGTGTAGATATTTCCATGTTTATACAGATAGCGGTGAAGATGTATGCATGTTTACACAGATAGCGGTGTAGATATTTCCATGTTAATACAGGTAGCGGTGTAGATATTTCCATGTTTATACAGGTAGCGGTGTAGATATTTCCATGTTTATACAGATAGCGGTGAAGATGTATGCATGTTTACACAGATAGCGGTGTAGATATTTCCATGTTCATACAGGTAGCGGTGTAGATATTTCCATGTACATCCAGATGGCTGTGTAGATATATCCATGTTCATACAGATAGCGGTGTAGTTATTTCCATGTTCATACAGATAGTGGTGTAGATATTTCCATGTTCAGATAGCGGTGTAGCTATTTCCATGTTCATAAAGACAGCGGTGTATATATTTCCATGTTCATACAGATAGCGGTGTAGATATTTCCATTTTCATACAGATAGCTGTGCTATTTCCATGTTTATACAGGTAGCGGTGTAGATATTTCCATGTTTATACAGATAGCGAGGTAGATATTTCCATGTTTATACAGATAGCGATGTAGATATTTCCAGGTTTATACAGATAGCGGTGCAGATATCTCCTTCTTAATACAGATGGCGGTGTAGATATTTATATGTTCATACAGGTGGCGGTGCAGATATTTCCATGTTAATACAGATGGCGGTGTAGATATTTCCATGTTTTTAGAGATAGCGGTGTAGTTATTTCCATGTGTAAAGAGATATCAGTGTAGATATTTCCATGTATATACAGATTTCTGTGTAGATATTTACATTTTCATGCAGACAGCTGTGTAGATATTTCCATGTTCAAACAGATAGCGTTGTAGATATTTCCATGTTCATACAGATAGCGGTGTAGATATTTCCATGTTCATACAGATAGCGGTGTAGATATTTCAATGTTCATACAGATAGCGGTGTAGATATTTCCATGTTCATACAGATAGCCGTGCTGATATTTCCATGTTTATACAGGTAGCGGTGTAGATATTTCCATGTTTATACAGATAGTGGTTTAGATATTTCCATGTATATACAGATAGCGGTGTAGATATTTCCATGTTTATACAGATAGCGGTGTAGATATCTCTTCTTAATACAGATGGCGGTGTAGATGTTTATATGTTCATACAGATGGCGGTGCAGATATTTCCATGTTCATACAGATAGCGGAGTAGCTATTTCCATGTTAATACAGATAGCAGTGTAGATATTTCCATGTTCCTCCAGATGGCTGTGTAGACATATCCATGTTCACACAGATGGCGGTGAAGATAATTCCATGTTCATACATCTAGCGGTGTAGATATTTCCATGTTCATACAGATAGCGGTGTAGATATTTCCATGTTCATACAGATAGAGGGGCTGATATTTCCATTTTCATACAGATAGCGGTGCTCATATTTCCATGTTTATACAGGTAGCGGTGTAGATATTATCATGTTTATACAGATAGCGGTGTAGATATTTCCATGTTTATACAGATAGCGGTGTAGACATTTCCATGTTTATACAGATAGCGGTGTAAATATCTCCATCTTAATACAGATGGCGGTGTAGATATATATATGTTCATACAAATGGCTGTGCAGATATTTCCATGTTCATACAGATAGCGGTGTAGTTATTTCCATGTGTAAAGAGATAGCTGTGCAGATATTTCCATGTATATGCTGATAGCTGTGTAGATATTTCCATTTTCATGCAGATAGCGGTTTAGATATTTCCATTTTCATGCAGATACCGGTGTAGATATTTCCATGTTCAAACAGATAGCGGTGTAGATATTTCCATGTTCACACAGATAGCGGTGTAGATATTTCCATGTTTATACAGATTGCGGTGAAGATGTATGCATATTTACACAGATAGCGGTGTAGATATTTCCATGTTCATACAGATAGCGGTGTAGATATTTCCATGTTCATCCAGATGGCTGTGTAGATATATCCATGTTCATACAGATAGCGGTGTAGATATTTCCATGTTCATACAGGTAGTGGTGTAGATATTTCCATGTTCATACAGATAGCGGTGTAGCTATTTCCATGTTCATACAGATAGTGGTGTAGATATTTCCATGTTCATAGAGATAGCGGTGTAAGTATTTCCTTTTTCATAGATAGCGGTGCTGATATTTCGATGTTAATACAGGTAGCGGTGTAGATATTTCCATGCTTATACAGATAGCGGTGTAGATATTTCCAAGTTTATAGAGATAGCGGTGTAGATATCTCCATCTTAATATAGATGGGGGTGTAGATATTTACATCTTCATACAGATGGCGGTGCAGATATTTCCATGTTCATACAGATGGCACTGTAGATATTTCCATGTTTATATAGATAGCGGTGTAGTTATTTCCATGTGTATAGAGATAGCTTTGTAGATATTTCCATGTATATGCAGATAGCTGTGTAGATATTTCTATTTTCATGCAGATAGCGGTTTAGATATTTAGATGTTCAAACAGATAGCGGTGTAGATATTTCCATGTTCATACAGATAGCGGTGTAGATATTTGATGTTTATACAGATAGCGGTGAAGATGTATGCATGTTTACACAGATAGCGGTGTAGATATTTCCATGTTCATACAGATCGCGGTGTAGATATTTCCATGTTCATCCAGATGGCTGTGTAGACATATCCATGTTCAAACAGATGGCGGTGAAGATATTTCCATGTTCATACAGATAGCTGTGTAGATATTTCCATTTTCATACAGATAGCGGTGTAGATATTTCCATGTTCATACCGATAGCGGTGCTGATATTTCCATGTTTATACCGGTAGCGGTGTAGATATTTCGATGTTTATACAGATAGCGGTGTAGATGTTTCCATCTTTATACAGATAGCGGTGTAGATATTTCCATCTTTATACAGATAGCGTTGTAGATATCTCCTCCTTAATACAGATGGCGGTGTAGATGTTTATATGTTCATACAGATGGCGGTGCAGATATTTCCATGATCATACAGATGGCGGTGTAGATATTTCCATGTTTATATAGCGGTGTAGTTATTTCCATGTGTAAAGAGATAGCTGTGTAGATATTTCCATCTATATGCAGATAGCTGTGTAGATATTTCCATTTTCATGCAGACAGCGGTGTATATATTTCCATGTTCAAACAGATAGCGGTGTAGATATTTCCATGTTCATACAGATAGCGGTGTAGATATTTCCATGTTCATACAGATAGCGGTGTAGATATTTCCATGTTCATACAGATAGCGGTGTAGATATTTCCATGTTCATACATATAGCGGTGCTGATATTTCCATGTTTATACAGGTAGCGGTGTAGATATTTCCATGTTCATATAGATAGCGGTGTAGATATTTCCAGGTTTATACAGATAGCGGTGTAGATATTTCCATGTTTATACAGATAGCGGTGTAGATATCTCCATCTTAATACAGATGGCGGTGTAGATATTTATGTGTTCATAAAGTTGGCGGTGCAGATATTTCCATTTTCATACAGATGGCGGTGTAGATATTTAAATGTTCATACAGATAGCGGTGTAGTTATTTCCATGTGTAAAGAGATAGCTGTGTAGATATTTCCATGAATATGCAGATAGCAGTGTAGATATTTTCATTTTCATGCAGATAGCGGTGTAGATATTTCAATGTTCAAACAGATAGAGGTGTACATATTTCCATGTTCATACAGATAGCGGTGTAGATATTTCCATGTTCATACAGATAGCAGTGTAGATATTTCCATGTTTATACAGATAGCGGTGAAGATGTATGCATGTTTACACAGATAGCGGTGTAGATATTTCCATGTTTAAACACCGGTGTAGATATTTCCATGTTCATACAGATAGCGGTGTAGATATTTCCATGTTTATACAGATTGCGGTGAAGATGTATGCATATTTAAACAGATAGCGGTGTAGTTATTTCCATGTTCATAGAGATAGCAGTGTAGATATTTCCATGTTCATCCAGATGGCTGTGCAGATATATCCATGTTCATGCAGATGGCGGTGAAGATATTTCCATGTTTATAGAGATAGCGGTGTAGTTATTTCCATGTGTAAAGAGATAGCTCTGTAGATATTTCCATGTATATGCAGATAGCTGTGTAGATATTTCCATTTTCATGCAGATAGCGGTTTAGATATTTCCATGTTTAAACAGATAGCGGTGTAGATATTTCCATGTTCATAGAGATAGCGGTGTAGATATTTCCATGTTCAAACAGATAGCGGTGCTGATATTTCCATGTTTGTACAGGTAGCGGTGTAGATATTTCCAAGTTTATACAGAGAGCGGTGAAGATATCTCCATCTTAAAGCAGATGGCGGTGTAGATATTTATATGTTCATACAGATGGCGGTGCAGATATTTCCATGTTCATAAGATGGCGCTGTAGATATTTCCATGTTTATAGAGATAGCGGTGTAGTTATTTCCATGTGTAAAGAGATAGCTGTGTAGATATTTCCATGTATATGCAGATAGCGGTGTAGATATTTCCATTTTCATGCTGATAGCGGTTTAGATATTTCCATGATCAAACAGATAGCGTTGTAGATATTTCCATGTTCATTCAGATAGCGGTGTAGCTATTTCCATGCTTTTGCAGATTGCGGTGAAGATGTATGCATGTTTACACAAATAGCGGTGTAGATATTTCCATGTTCATGCAGATAGCGGTGTAGATATTTCCATGTTCATCCAGATGGCTGTGTAGATATATCCATGTTCATACAGATAGCGGTGTAGATATCTCCATGTTCATTGATATAGCGGTGTAGATATTTCCAGGTTCATACAGATAGCAGTGCTGATATTTCCATGTTTATACAGGTAGCGGTGTAGGTATTTCCATGTTTATACAGATAGCGGTGTAGATATTTCCAAGTTTATACAGATAGCGGTGAAGATATCTCCATCTTAATACAGATGGCGGTGTAGATATTTATATGTTCATGCAGATGGCAGTGCAGATATTTCCATGTTCATACAGATCGCGGTGTAGATATTTCCATGTTCATCTAGATGGCTGTGCAGACATATCCATGTTCATACAGATGGCGGTGAAGATATTTCCATGTTCATACAGATAGCGGTGTAGATATTTCCATGTTCATACATATAGCGGTGTAGATATATCCATGATCATACAGATGGCTGTGTAGATATATACATGTTCATACTTTTGGCGGTGAAGTTATTTCCATGTTCATACAGATAGCGGTGTAGATATTTCCATGTTCATACAGATAGCGGTGTAGATATTTCCATGTTCATACTGATAGCGGTGCTGATATTTCCATGTTTATACACGTAGCGGTGTAGATATTTCCATGTTTATACAGATAGCGGTGTAGATATTTCCATGTTTATACATATAGCAGTGTAGATATTTCGATGTTTATACAGATAGCGGTGTAGATATCTCCTTAATACAGATGGCGGTGCAGATATTTATATGTTCATACACATGGCGGTGCAGATATTTCCATGGTCATACAGATGGTGGTGTAGATATTTCCATGTTCATACAGATAGCGGTGTAGATATCTCCATGTTCACACAGATAGTGGTGTAGATATTTCCATGTTCATACAGATGGCGGTGCAGATATTTCCATGTTCATACTGATAGCGGTGCTGATATTTCCATTTTTATACAGATAGCGGTGTAGATATTTCCATGTTTATACAGATTGCGGTGTAGATATTTCCATGTTTATGCAGATAGCGGTGTAGATATCTCCTTAATTCAGATGGCGGTGTAGATATTTATATGTTCATACAGATGGCAGTGAAGATATTTCCATGTTCATACAGATGGCGGTGTAGATATTTCCATGTTTTTAGAGATAGCGGTGTAGTTATTTCCATGTGTAAAGAGATAGCTGTGTAGATATTTCCATGTATATGCAGATAGCTGTGTAGATATTTCCATTTTCATGCAGACAGCGGTGTAGATATTTCCATGTTTAAACAGATAGTGGTGTAGATATTTCCATGTTCATACAGATAGCGGTGTATATATTTCCATGTTCATACAGATAGCGGTGTAGATATTTCCATGTTCATACAGATAGCGGTGTAGATATTTCCATGTTCATACAGATAGCGGTGTAGATATTTCCATGTTCATCCAGATGGCTGTGTAGTCATATCCATGTTCATACAGATAGCGGTGTAGATATCTCCATCTTAATACAGATGGTGGTGTAGATATTTATATGTTCATACAGATGGCGGTGCAGATATTTCCATGTTCATACAGATAGCGGTGTAGTTATTGCCATTGGTAAAGAGATAGCTGTGTAGATATTTCCATGTATATGCAGATAGCTCTGTAGATATTTCCATTTTCATGCAGATAGCGGTTTAGATATTTCCAAGTTCAAACAGAGGTGTAGACATTTCCATGTTCATACAGATAGCGCTGTAGATATTTCCATGTTTATACAGATAGCGGTGAAGATGTATGCATGTTTACACAGATAGCGGTGTAGATATTTCCATGTTCATACAGATAGCGGTGTAGATATTTCCATGTCCATCCAGATGGCTGTGTAGAAATATCCAAGTTCATACAGATAGCGGTGTAGTTATTTCCATGTTCATACAGATAGTGGTGTAGATATTTCCATGTTCATATAGCGGTGTAGCTATTTCCATGTTCATACAGACAGCGGTGTATATATTTCCATGTTCGTACAGATAGCGGTGTAGATATTTCCATGTTCATACAGATAGCTGTGCTATTTCCATGTTTATACAGGTAGCGGTGTAGATATTTCCATGTTTATACAGATAGCGGGGTAGATATTTCCATGTTTATACAGATAGCGGTGTAGATATTTCCAGGTTTATACAGATAGCGGTGCAGATATCTCCTTCTTAATACAGATGGCTGTGTAGATATTTATATGTTCATACAGATGGCGGTGCAGATATTTCCATGTTCATACAGATGGCGGTGTAGATATTTCCATGTTTTTAGAGATAGCGGTGTAGTTATTTCCATGTGTAAAGAGATTGCTGTGTAGATATTTCCATGTATATACAGATTTCTGTGTAGATATTTACATTTTCATGCAGACAGTGGTGTAGATATTTCCATGTTCAAACAGATAGCGGTGTAGATATTTCCATGTTCATACATATAGCGGTGTAGATATTTCCATGTTCATACAGATAGCGGTGTAGATATTTCAATGTTCATACAGATAGCGGTGTAGATATTTCCATGTTCATACAGATAGCGGTGCTGATATTTCCATGTTTATACAGGTAGCGGTGTAGATATTTCCATGTTTATACAGATAGTGGTGTAGATATTTCCATGTTTATACAGATAGCGGTGTAGATATTTCCATGTTTATACAGATAGCGGTGTAGATATCTCCATCTTAATACAGATGGCGGTGTAGATATTTATATGTTCATACAGATGGCGGTGCAGATATTTCCATGTTCATACAGATAGCGGAGTAGCTATTTCCATGTTCATACAGATAGCGGTGTAGATATTTCCATGTTCCTCCAGATGGCTGTGTAGACATATCCATGTTCACACAGATGGCGGTGAAGATAATTCCATGTTCATACATCTAGCGGTGTAGATATTTCCATGTTCATACAGATAGCGTTGTAGATATTTCCATGTTCATACACATAGAGGGGCTGATATTTCCATGTTCATACAGACAGCGGTGCTGATATTTCCATGTTTATACAGATAGCGGTGTAGACATTTCCATGTTTATACAGATAGCGGTGTAGATATCTCCATCTTAATACAGATGGCGGTGTAGATGTTTATATGTTCATACAGATGGCTGTGCAGATATTTCCATGTTCATACAGATAGCGGTGTAGTTATTTCCATGTGTAAAGAGATAGCTGTGCAGATATTTCCAGGTATATGCAGATAGCTGTGTAGATATTTCCATTTTCATGCAGATAGCGGTTTAGATATTTCCATGTTCAAACAGATAGCGGTGTAGCTATTTCCACGTTCATACAGATAGCGGTGTAGATATTTCCATGTTCATCCAGATGGTTGTGTAGATATATCCATGTTCATACAGATAGCGGTGTAGATATTTCCATGTTCATACAGATAGCAGTGTAGATATTTCCCTGTTCATACAGATAGCGGTGTAGATATTTCCATGTTCATACAGATAGTTGTGTAGCTATTTCCATGTTCATACTGATAGCGGGGTAGATATTTCCATGTTTATACAGATAGCGGTGTATATATTTCCATGTTTATACAAATAGCGGTGTAGATATCTCCATCTTAATACAGATGGCCGTGTAGATATTTATATGTTCATACAGATGGCGGTGCAGATATTTCCATGTTCATACAGATGGCGGTGTAGATATTTCCATGTTCATACAGATAGCGGTGTAGTTATTTCCATGTGTAAAGAGATAGCTGTGTAGATATTTCTATGTATATGCAGATAGCTCTGTAGATATTTCCATTTTCATGCAGATACCGGTTTAGATATTTCCATGTTCAAACAGATAGCGGTGTAGATATTTCCATGTTCACACAGATAGCGGTGTAGATATTTCCATGTTTATACAGATTGCGGTGAAGATGTATGCATATTTACACAGATAGCGGTGTAGATATTTCCATGTTCATACAGATAGCGGTGTAGATATTTCCATGTTCATCCAGATGGCTGTGTAGATATATCCATGTTCATACAGATAGCGGTGTAGATATTTCCATGTTTATACAGATAGCGGTGTAGATATTTCCTTGTTTATACATATAGCGGTGTAGATATTTCCAAGTTTATACAGATAGCGGTGTAGATATCTCCATCTTAATATAGATGGGGGTGTAGTTATTTATATCTTCATACAGATGGCGGTGCAGATATTTCCATGTTCATACAGATGGCACTGTAGATATTTCCATGTTTATAGAGATAGCGGTGTAGTTATTTTCATGTGTATAGAGATAGCTTTGTAGCTATTTCCATGTATATGCAGATAGCTGTGTAGATATTTCTATTTTCATGCAGATAGCGGTTTAGATATTTAGATATTCAAACAGATAGCGGTGTAGATATTTCCATGTTCATACATATAGCGTTGTAGATATTTCCATGTTTATACAGAGAGCGGTGAAGATGTATGCATGTTTACACAGATAGCGGTGTAGGTATTTCCATGTTCATACAGATCGCGGTGTAGATATTTCCATGTTCATCCAGATGGCTGTGTAGACATATCCATGTTCAAACAGATGGCGGTGAAGATATTTCCATGTTTACACAGATAGCGGTGTAGATATTTCCATGTTCATACAGATAGCGGTGTAGATATTTCCATGTTCATACCGATAGCGGTGCTGATATTTCCATGTTTATACAGGTAGCGGTGTAGATATTTCCATGTTTATACAGATAGCGGTGTAGATGTTTCCATGTTTATACAGATAGCGGTGTAGATATTTCCATGTTTATACAGATAGCGTTGTAGATATCTCCTCCTTAATACAGATGGCGGTGTAGATGTTTATATGTTCATACTGATGGCGGTGCAGATATTTCCATGTTCATACAGATGGTGGTGTAGATATTTCCATGTTTATATAGGGGTGTAGTTATTTCCATGTGTAAAGAGATAGCTGTGTTGATATTTCCATGTATATGCAGATAGCTGTGTAGATATTTCCATTTTCATGCAGACAGCGTTGTAGATATTTCCATGTTCAAACAGATAGCGGTGTAGATATTTCCATCATCATACAGATGGCTGTGTAGATATATCCATGTTCATACTGATGGCGGTGAAGTTATTTCCATGTTCATACAGATAGCGGTGTAGATATTTCCATGTCCATACAGATAGCGGTGTAGATATTTCCATGTTCATACAGAAAGCGGTGTAGCTATTTCCATGTTCATACAGATAGCGGTGTATGTATTTCCATGTTCATACAGATAGCAGTGTAGATATTTCCATGTTCATCCAGGAGGCTGTGAAGATATATCCATGTTCATACAGATGGCGGTGAAGATATTTCCATGTTCATACAGATAGCGGTGTAGTTCTTTCCATGTGTAAAGAGATAGCTGTGTAGATATTTCCATGTATATGCAGATAGCTGTGTGGATATTTCCATTTTCATGCAGATAGCGGTTTAGAGATTTTCATGTTCAAACAGATAGCGGTGTAGATATTTCCATGTTCATAGAGATAGCGGTGTAGATATTTCCATGTTCATACAGATAGAGGGGCTGATATTTCCATGTTCATACAGATAGCGGTGCTGATATTTCCATGTTTATAAAGGTAGCGGTTTAGATATTTACATGTTTATACAGGTAGCAGTGTAGATATTTCCATGTTTATACAGAGAGCGGTGTAGATATATCCATGTTTATACAGATAGCGGTGTAGATATCTCCTTCTTAATACAGATGGCGGTGTAGATATTTATATGTTCATACAGATGGCGGTGTAGATATTTCCGTGTTCGTACAGATGGCTGTTTAGATATTTCCATGTTCATACAGATAGCGGTGTAGTTATTTCCATGTGTAAAGAGATAGCTGTGTAGATATTTCCATGTATATGCAGATAGCGGTGTAGATATTTCCATTTTCATGCTGATAGCGGTTTAGATATTTCCATGATCAAACAGATAGCGTTGTAGATATTTCCATGTTCATTCAGATAGCGGTGTAGCTATTTCCATGCTTTTGCAGATTGCGGTGAAGATGTATGCATGTTTACACAAATAGCGGTGTAGATATTTCCATGTTCATGCAGATAGCGGTGTAAATATTTCCATGTTCATCCAGATGGCTGTGTAGATATATCCATGTTCATACAGATAGCGGTGTAGATATTTCCATGTACATTGATATAGCGGTGTAGATATTTCCAGGTTCATACAGATAGCGGTGTAGATATTTCCATGTTTATACAGAGAGCGGTGAAGATGTATGCATGTTTACACAGATAGCGGTGTAGGTATTTCCATGTTCATACAGATCGCGGTGTAGATATTTCCATGTTCATCCAGATGGCTGTGTAGACATATCCATGTTCAAACAGATGGCGGTGAAGATATTTCCATGTTTACACAGATAGCGGTGTAGATATTTCCATGTTCATACAGATAGCGGTGTAGATATTTCCATGTTCATACCGATAGCGGTGCTGATATTTCCATGTTTATACAGGTAGCGGTGTAGATATTTCCATGTTTATACAGATAGCGGTGTAGATGTTTCCATGTTTATACAGATAGCGGTGTAGATATTTCCATGTTTATACAGATAGCGTTGTAGATATCTCCTCCTTAATACAGATGGCGGTGTAGATGTTTATATGTTCATACTGATGGCGGTGCAGATATTTCCATGTTCATACAGATGGTGGTGTAGATATTTCCATGTTTATATAGGGGTGTAGTTATTTCCATGTGTAAAGAGATAGCTGTGTTGATATTTCCATGTATATGCAGATAGCTGTGTAGATATTTCCATTTTCATGCAGACAGCGTTGTAGATATTTCCATGTTCAAACAGATAGCGGTGTAGATATTTCCATCATCATACAGATGGCTGTGTAGATATATCCATGTTCATACTGATGGCGGTGAAGTTATTTCCATGTTCATACAGATAGCGGTGTAGATATTTCCATGTCCATACAGATAGCGGTGTAGATATTTCCATGTTCATACAGAAAGCGGTGTAGCTATTTCCATGTTCATACAGATAGCGGTGTATGTATTTCCATGTTCATACAGATAGCAGTGTAGATATTTCCATGTTCATCCAGGAGGCTGTGAAGATATATCCATGTTCATACAGATGGCGGTGAAGATATTTCCATGTTCATACAGATAGCGGTGTAGTTCTTTCCATGTGTAAAGAGATAGCTGTGTAGATATTTCCATGTATATGCAGATAGCTGTGTGGATATTTCCATTTTCATGCAGATAGCGGTTTAGAGATTTTCATGTTCAAACAGATAGCGGTGTAGATATTTCCATGTTCATAGAGATAGCGGTGTAGATATTTCCATGTTCATACAGATAGAGGGGCTGATATTTCCATGTTCATACAGATAGCGGTGCTGATATTTCCATGTTTATAAAGGTAGCGGTTTAGATATTTACATGTTTATACAGGTAGCAGTGTAGATATTTCCATGTTTATACAGAGAGCGGTGTAGATATATCCATGTTTATACAGATAGCGGTGTAGATATCTCCTTCTTAATACAGATGGCGGTGTAGATATTTATATGTTCATACAGATGGCGGTGTAGATATTTCCGTGTTCATACAGATGGCTGTTTAGATATTTCCATGTTCATACAGATAGCGGTGTAGTTATTTCCATGTGTAAAGAGATAGCTGTGTAGATATTTCCATGTATATGCAGATAGCGGTGTAGATATTTCCATTTTCATGCTGATAGCGGTTTAGATATTTCCATGATCAAACAGATAGCGTTGTAGATATTTCCATGTTCATTCAGATAGCGGTGTAGCTATTTCCATGCTTTTGCAGATTGCGGTGAAGATGTATGCATGTTTACACAAATAGCGGTGTAGATATTTCCATGTTCATGCAGATAGCGGTGTAAATATTTCCATGTTCATCCAGATGGCTGTGTAGATATATCCATGTTCATACAGATAGCGGTGTAGATATTTCCATGTACATTGATATAGCGGTGTAGATATTTCCAGGTTCATACAGATAGCGGTGTAGTTATTTCCATGTGTAAAGAGATAGCTGTGTAGATATTTCCATGTATATGCAGATAGCGGTGTAGATATTTCCATTTTCATGCTGATAGCGGTTTAGATATTTCCATGATCAAACAGATAGCGTTGTAGATATTTCCATGTTCATTCAGATAGCGGTGTAGCTATTTCCATGCTTTTGCAGATTGCGGTGAAGATGTATGCATGTTTACACAAATAGCGGTGTAGATATTTCCATGTTCATGCAGATAGCGGTGTAGATATTTCCATGTTCATCCAGATGGCTGTGTAGATATATCCATGTTCATACAGATAGCGGTGTAGATATTTCCATGTTCATTGATATAGCGGTGTAGATATTTCCAGGTTCATACAGATAGCAGTGCGGATATTTCCATGTTTATACAGGTAGCGGTGTAGGTATTTCCATGTTTATACAGATAGCGGTGTAGATATTTCCAAGTTTATACAGATAGCGGTGAAGATATCTCCATCTTAATACTGATGGCAGTGTAGATATTTATATGTTCATACAGATGGCAGTGCAGATGTTTCCATGTTCATACAGATCACGGTGTAGATATTTCCATGTTCATCCAGATGGCTGTGTAGACATATCCATGTTCATACAGATCGCGGTGAAGATATTTCCATGTTCATACAGATAGCGGTGTAGATATTTCCATGTTCATACATATAGCGGTGTAGATATTTCCATGATCATACAGATGGCTGTGTAGATATATCCATGTTCATACTGATGGCGGTGAAGTTATTTCCATGTTCATACAGATAGCTGTGTAGATATTTCCATGTTCATACAGATAGCGGTGTAGATATTTCCATGTTCATACTGATAGCGGTGCTGATATTTCCATGTTTATACACGTAGCGTTGTAGATATTTCCATGTTTATACAGATAGCGGTGTAGATATTTCCATGTTTATACAGATAGCAGTGTAGATATTTCGATGTTTATACAGATAGCGGTGTAGATATCTCCTTAATACAGATGGCGGTGCAGATATTTATATGTTCATACACATGGCGGTGCAGATATTTCCATGTTCATACAGATGGCGGTGAAGATATTTCCATGTTTATACAGATAGCGGTGTAGATATCTCCATGTTCACACAGATAACGGTGTAGATATTTCCATGTTCATACAGATAGCGGTGCAGATATTTCCATGTTCATACTGATAGCGGTGCTGATATTTCCATTTTTATACAGATAGCGGTGTAGATATTTCCATGTTTATACAGATAGCGGTGTAGATATTTCCATGTTTATACAGATAGCGGTGTAGATATCTCCTTAATACAGATGGCGGTGTAGATATTTATATGTTCACGCAGATGGCAGTGAAGATATTTCCATGTTCATACAGATGGCGGTGTAGATATTTCCATGTTTTTAGAGATAGCGGTGTAGTTATTTCCATGTGTAAAGAGATAGCTATGTAGATATTTCCATGTATATGCAGATAGCTGTGTAGATATTTCCATTTTCATGCAGACAGCGGTGTAGATATTTCCATGTTCAAACAGATAGCGGTGTAGATATTTCCATGTTCATACAGATAGCGGTGTATATATTTCCATGTTCATACAGATAGCGGTGTAGATATTTCCATGTTCATACAGATAGCGGTGTAGATATTTCCATGTTGATACAGATAGCGGTGTATATATTTCCATGTTCATACAGATAGCGGTGTAGATATTTCCATGTTCATCCAGATGGCTGTGTAGACATATCCATGTTCATACAGATAGCGGTGTAGATATCTCCATCTTAATACAGATGGCGGTGTAGATATTTATATGTTCATACAGATGGCGGTGCAGATATTTCCATGTTCATACAGATAGCGGTGTAGTTATTGCCATTGGTAAAGAGATAGCTGTGTAGATATTTCCATGTATATGCAGATAGCTCTGTAGATATTTCCATTTTCATGCAGATAGCGGTTTAGATATTTCCAAGTTCAAACAGAGGTGTACATATTTCCATGTTCATACAGATAGCTGTGTAGATATTTCCATGTTTATACAGATAGCAGTGAAGATGTATGCATGTTTACACAGATAGCGGTGTAGATATTTCCATGTTTATCCAGGTAGCGGTGTAGATATTTCCATGTTTATACAGATAGCGGGGTAGATATTTCCATGTTTATACAGATAGCGGTGTAGATATTTCCAGGTTTATACAGATAGCGGTGCAGATATCTCCTTCTAAATACAGATTGCGGTGCAGATATTTACATGTTCATACAGGTGGTGGTGTAGATATTTGCATGTTTATAGAGATAGCGCTGTAGTTATTTCCATGTGTAAAGAGATAGCTGTGTAGATATTTCCATGTATATGCAGATCGCTGTGTAGATATTTCCATTTTCATGCATATAGCGGTGTAGATATTTCCATGTTCAAACAGATAGTGGTGTAGATATTTCCACGTTCATGCAGATAGCAGTGTAGATATTTCCATGTTTATACAGATGGCGGTGAAGATGTATGCATGTTTACACAGATAGCGGAGTAGATATTTCCATGTTCATACAGATAGCGGTGTAGATATTTCCGTGTTCATCCAGATGGCTGTGTAGATATATCCATGTTCATACAGATGGCGGTGAAGATATTTCCATGTTCATACAGATAGCGGTGTAGTTATTTCCATGTGTAAAGAGATAGCTTTGTAGATATTTCCATGTATATGCAGATATCTGTGTAGATATTTCTATTTTCATGCAGATAGGGCTTTAGATATTTCCATGTTCAAACAGATAGCGGTGTAGATATTTCCATGTTCATACAGATCGCGGTGTAGATATTTCCATGTACATCCAGATGGCTGTGTAGACATATCCATGTTCATACAGATGGCGGTGAAGATATTTCCATGTTAATACAGACAGCGTTATAGATATTTCCATGTTCATACAGATAGCGGTGTAGATATTTCCATGTTCATACAGATGGCTGTGTAGATATATCCATGTTCATACAGATGACGGTGAAGATATTTCCATGTTCATACAGATAGCGGTGTAGATATTTCCATGTTCATACAGATAGCGGTGTAGATATTTCCATGTTCATACCGATAGCGGTGCTGATATTTCCATGTTTATACAGGTAGCGGTGTAGACATTTCCATGTTTATACAGATAGCGGTGTAGATATCTCCTTCTTAATACAGATGGTGGTGTAGATGTTTATATGTTCATACAGATGGCGGTGCAGATATTTCCATGTGCATACTGATGGCGGTTTAGATATTTCCAAGTTTATAGGGATAGCGGTGTAGTTATTTCCATGTGTAAAGAGGTAGCTGTGTAGATATTTCCATGTATATGCAGATAGCTGTGTAGATATTTCCATTTTCATGCAGACAGCTGTGTAGATATTTCCATGTTCAAACAGATAGCGGTGTAGATATTTCCATGTTCATACACATAGCGGTGTAGATATTTCCATGTTCATACAGATAGCGGTGTAGATATTTCCATGTTCATACAGATAGCGGTGTAGATATTTCCAAGTTCATACAGATAGCGGTGCTGATATTTCCATGTTTATACAGGTAGCGGTGTAGATATTTCCATGTTTATACAGATAGCGGTGTAGATATTTCCATGTTTATACAGATAGCGGTGTAGATATTTCCTTGTTTATTCAGATAGTGGTGTAGATATCTCCATCTTAATACAGATGGCGGTGTAGTTATTTATATGGTCATACAGTTGGCGGTGCATATATTTCCATGTACATACAGATGGCGGTGTAGATATTTCCATGTTCATACAGATAGCGGTGTAGTTATTTCCATGTTTAAAGAGATAGCTGTGTAGATATTTCCATGTATATGCAGATAGCAGTGTAGATATTTCCATTTTCATGCAGATAGCGGTGTAGATATTTCCATGTTCAAACAGATAGCGGTGTAGATATTTCCATGTTCATACAGATAGCGGTGTAGATATTTCCATGTTCATACAGATAGCGGTGTAGAAATTTCCATGTTCATACAGATAGCGGTGTAGATATTTCCATGTTCATACAGGTAGCGGTGTAGGTATTTCCATGTTTATACAGATTGCGGTGAAGATGTATGCATATTTACACAGATAGCGGTGTAGATATTTCCATGTTCATACAGATAGCGGTGTAGATATTTCCATGTTCATACAGATAGCGGTGTAGATATTTCTATGTTCATACGGATAGCGGTGCTGATATTTCCATGTTTATACAGGTAGTGGTGTAGATAGTTCCATGTTTATACAGATAGCGGTGTAGATATTTCCATGTTTATACAGATAGCGGTGTAGATATTTCCATGTTTATACAGATAGCGGTGTAGATATCTCCATCTTAATAAAGATGGCGGTGTAGATATTTATATGTTCATACAGTTGGCGATGCAGATATTTCCATGTTCATACAGATGGCGGTGTAGATATTTCCATGTTCATACAGATGGCGGTGTAGTTATTTCCATGTGTAAAGAGATAGCTGAATAGTTATTTCCATGTATATGCAGGTAGCAGTGTAGTTATTTCCATTTTCATGCAGATAGCGGTGTAGATATTTCCATGTTCAAACAGATAGCAGTGTAGATATTTCCATGTTCATACAGATAGCGGTGTAGATATTTCCATGTTCATACAGATAGCGGTGTAGATATTTCCATGTTTATACAGATAGCGGTGAAGATGTATGCATGTTTACACAGATAGTGGTGTAGATATTTCCATGTTCATCCAGATGGCTGTGTAGATATGTCCATGTTCATACAGATAACGGTGTAGATATTTCCATGTTCATACAGATAGCGGTGTAGATATTTCCATGTTCATCCTCATGGCTGTGTAGATATATCCATGTTCACACAGATAGCGGTGTAGATATTTCCATGTTCATACAGGTAGCCGTGTACATATTTCCATGTTCATACAGATAGCGGTGTAGATATTTCCATTTGCATACAGATAGCAGTGTAGATATTTCCATGTTTATACAGATAACGGTGAAGTTGTATGCATGTTTACACAGATAGCGGTGTAGATATTTCCATGTTCTAACAGATAGCGGTGTAGATATTTCCATGTTCATACAGATAGCGGTGTAGATATTTCCATGTTTATACAGATTGCGGTGAAGATGTATGCATATTTACACAGATAGCGGTGTAGATATTTCCATGTTCATCCAGATGGCTGTGTAGATATATCCATGTTCATACAGATAGCGGTGTAGATACTTCCATTTTCATACAGGTAGTGGTTTAGATATTTCCATGTTCATACAGATAGCGGTGTAGCTATTTCCATGTACATACAGATAGCGGTGTAGATATTTCCACGTTCATAGAGATAGCGGTGTACATATTTCCATGTTCATACAGATAGCGGTGCTGATATTTCCATGTTTATACTGGTAGCGGTGTAGATATTTCCATGTTAATACAGATAGCGGTGTAGATATTTCCATGTTTATACATATAGCGGTGTAGATATTTCCAAGTTTATACAGATAGCGGTGTAGATATCTCCATCTTAATATAGATGGGGGTGTAGATATTTATATCTTCATAAAGATGGCGGTGCAGATATTTCCATGTTCATGCAGATGGCGGTGTACATATTTCCATGTTCATACAGATAGCGGTGTAGTTATTTCCATGTGTAAAGTGATAGCTGTGTAGATATTTCTATGTATATACAGATAGCAGTGTTGATATTTCCATTTTCATGCAGATAGCGGTTTAGATATTTCCATGTTTAAACAGATAGCGGTGTAGATATTTCCATGTTCATACAGATATCGTTGTAGATATTTCCATGTTCATACAGATAGCAGTGTAGATATTTCCATGTTTATACAGATAGCGGTGAAGATGTATGCATGTTTACACAGATAGCGGTGTAGATATTTCCATGTTCAAACAGATAGCGGTGTAGATATTTCCATGTTCATACAGATAGAGGTGTAGATATTTCCATGTTTATACAGATTGCGGTGAAGATGTATGCATATTTACACAGATATTGGTGTAGTTATTTCCATGTTCATACAGATAGCGGTGTAGATATTTCCATGTTCATCCAGATGGCTGTGTAGATATATCCATGTTCATACAGATAGCGGTGTAGATATTTCCATTTTCATACAGGTAGTGGTGTAGATATTTCCATGTTCATACAGATAGCGGTGTAGCTATTTCCATGTTCATACAGATAGCGGTGTAGATATTTCCATGTTCATAGAGATAGCGGTGTAGATATTCCCATGTTCAAACAGATAGCGGTGCTGATATTTCCATGCTATACAGGTAGCGGTGTAGATATTTCCATGTTTATACAGATAGCGGTGTAGATATTTCCATGTTTATACATATAGCGGTGTAGATATTTCCAAGTTTATACAGATAGCGGTGTAGATATCTCCATCTTAATATAGATGGGGGTGTAGATATTTATATCTTCATACAGATGGCGGTGCAGATATTTACATGTTCATACAGGTGGTGGTGTAGATATTTGCATGTTTATAGAGATAGCGCTGTAGTTATTTCCATGTGTAAAGAGATTGCTGTGTAGATATTTCCATGTATGTGCAGATCGCTGTGAAGATATTTCCATTTTCATGCAGATAGCGGTGTAGATATATCCATGTTCAAACCGATAGCGGTGTAGATATTTCCATGTTCATGCAGATAGCAGTGTAGATATTTCCATGTTCATCCAGATGGCTGTGTAGACATATCCATGTTCATACAGATGGCGGTGAAGATATTTCCGTGTTCATACAGATAGCGGTGTAGATATTTCCATGTTCATCCAGATAGCTGTGTAGATATATCCATGTTCATACAGATGGCGGTGAAGATATTTCCATGTTCATACAGATAGCGGTGTAGTTATTTCCATGTGTAAAGAGATAGCTGTGTAGATATTTCCATATATATGCAGATAGCTGTGTACATATTTCCATTTTCATGCAGATAGCGGTTTAGATATTTCCATGTTCAAACAGATAGCGGTGTAGATATTTCCATGTTCATAGAGATAGCGGTGTAGATATTTCCATGTTCATACAGATAGCCTTGCTGATATTTCCATGTTTATACAGGTAGCGGTGTAGATATTTCCATGTTTATACAGGTAGCGGTGTAGATATTTCCATGTTTATACAGATAGCGGTGTAGATATTTCCAAGTTTATACAGAGAGCGGTGAAGATATCTCCATCTTAAAGCAGATGGCGGTGTAGATATTTATATGTTCATACAGATGGCGGTGCAGATATTTCCAGGTTCATACAGATGGCGCTGTAGATATTTCCATGTTTATAGAGATAGCGGTGTAGTTATTTCCATGTGTATAGAGATAGCTTTGTAGATATTTCCATGTATATGCAGATAGCTGTGTAGATATTTCTATTTCCATGCAGATAGGGGTTTAGATATTTCCATGTTCAAACAGATAGCGGTGTAGATATTTCCATGTTCATACGGATAGCGGTGTAGATATTTCCATGTTTATACAGATAGCGGTGAAGATGTATGCATGTTTACAGAGATAGCGGTGTAGATATTTCCATGTTCATACAGATCGCGGTGTAGATATGTCCATGTTCATCCAGATGGTTGTGTAGACATATCCATGTTCATACAGATGGCGGTGAATATATTTCCATGTTCATACAGACAGCGGTGTAGATATTTCCATGTTCATACAGATAGCGGTGTAGATATTTCCATGTTCATACAGATGGCTGTGTAGATATATCCATGTTCATACAGATGACGGTGAATATATTTCCATGTTCATACAGATAGCGGTGTAGATATTTCCATGTTTATACAGGGAGCGGTGTAGATATTTCCATGTTTATACAGATAGCGGTGTAGATATTTCCATGTTTATACAGATAGCGGTGTAGATATTTCCATGTTCATCCAGGCAGCGGTGTAGATATTTCCATGTTCATACAGATAGCGGTGTAGATATTTCCATGTTCATACAGATGGCTGTGTAGATATATCCATGTTCATACAGATGACGGTGAATATATTTCCATGTTCATACAGATAGCGGTGCTGATATTTCCATGTTTATACAGGTAGCCGTGTAGATATTTCCATGTTTATACAGATAGCGGTGTAGATATTTCCTTGTTTATACAGATAGCGGTGTAGATATTTCCATGTTTATACAGATAGCGGTGTAGATATCTCCTTCTTAATACAGATGGTGGTGTAGATGTTTATATGTTCATACAGATGGCGGTGCAGATATTTCCATGTGCATACAGATGGCAGTGTAGATATTTCCAAGTTTATAGAGATAGCGGTGTAGATATTTGCAAGTGTAAAGAGGTAGCTGTGTAGATATTTCCATGTATATGCAGATAGCTGTGTAGATATTTCCATTTTCACGCAGACAGCGGTGTAGATATTTCCATGTTCAAACAGATAGCGGTGTAGATATTTCCACGTTCATACAGATAGCGGTGTAGATATTTCCATGTTCATACAGATAGCGGTGCTGATATTTCCATGTTTATACAGGTAGCGGTGTAGATATTTCCATGTTTATACAGATAGCGGTGTATATATTTCCATGTTTATACAGATAGCGGTGTTGATATTTAAATGTTTATACAGATAGCGGTGTAGGTATCTCCATGTTAATAAAGGTGGCGGTGTAGATATTTATATGTTCATAAAGTTGGCGGTGCAGATATTTCCATGTTCATACAGATGGCGGTGTAGATATTTCCATGTTCATACAGATAGCGGTGTAGTTATTTCCATGTGTAAAGAGATAGCTGAGTAGATATTTCCATGTATATGCAGATAGCAGTATAGATATTTCCATTTTCATGCAGATAGCGGTGTAGATATTTCCATGTTCAAACAGATAGCAGTGTAGATATTTCCATGTTCATACAGATAGCAGTGTAGATATTTCCATGTTCAGATAGCGGTGTAGATATTTCCATGTTTATACAGATAGCGGTGAAGATGTATGCATGTTTACACAGATAGCGGTGTAGATATTTCCATGTTCATCCAGATGGCTGTGTAGATATATCCATGTTCATACAGATAGCGGTGTAGGTATTTCCATGTTCATACAGATAGCCGTGTACATATTTCCATATTCATACAGATAGCGGTGTAGATATTTCCATTTTCATACAGATAGCAGTGTAGATATTTCCATGTTTATACAGATAGCGGTGAAGATGTATGCATGTTTACACAGGTAGCGGTGTAGATATTTCCATGTTCAAACAGATAGCGGTGTAGATATTTCCATCTTAATACAGGTAGCGGTGTAGGTATTTCCATGTTTATATAGATTGCGGTGAAGATGTATGCATATTTACACAGATAGCGGTGTAGATATTTCCATGTTCATACAGATAGCGGTGTAGATATTTCCATGTTCATACAGATAGCGGTGTAGATATTTCCAAGTTCATACAGATAGCGGTGAAGATATTTCCATGTTCATCCAGATGGCTGTGTAGATATATCCATGTTCATACAGATAGCGGTGTAGATAATTCCGTGTTCATACAGATAGCCGTGTACATATTTCCATGTTCATACAGATAGCGGTGTAGATATTTCCATTTGCATACAGATAGCAGTGTAGATATTTCCATGTTTATACAGATAGCGGTGAAGATGTATGCATGTTTACACAGATAGCGGTGTAGATATTTCCATGTTCAAACAGATAGCGGTGTAGATATTTCCATGTTCATACAGATAGCAGTGTAGATATTTCCATGTTTATACAGATTGCGGTGAAGATGTATGCATATTTACACAGATAGCGGTGTAGATATTTTCATGTTCATACGGATGGCTGTGTAGATATATCCATGTTCATACAGATAGCGGTGTAGATACTTCCATTTTCATACAGGTAGTGGTGTAGATATTTCCATGTTCATACAGATAGCGGTGTAGATATTTCCATGTTCATAGAGATAGCGGTGTAGATATTTCCATGTTCATACAGATAGCGGTGCTGATATTTCCATGTTTATAGTGGTAGCGGTGTAGATATTTCCATATTTATACAGATAGCGGTGTAGATATTTCCATGTTTTTACATATAGCAGTGTAGATATTTCCAAGTTTATACAGATAGCGGTGTAGATATCTCCATCTTAATATAGATGGGGGTGTAGATATTTATATCTTCATAAAGATGGCGGTGCAGATATTTCCATGTTCATACAGATGGCGGTGTAGATATTTGCATGTTTATAGAGATAGCTCTGTAGTTATTTCCATGTGTAAAGAGATAGCTTTGTAGATATTTCCATGTATATGCAGATCGCTGTGTAGATTTTTCCATTTTCATGCAGATATCGGTGTAGATATTTCCATGTTCAAACAGATAGCGGTGTAGATATTTCCATGTTCATGCAGATAGCAGTGTAGATATTTCCATGTTTATACAGATGGCGGTGAAAATGTATGCATGTTTACAAAGATAGCGGTGTAGATATTTCCATCTTCATACAGATAGCGGTGTAGATATTTCCATTTGCATACAGATAACAGTGTAGATATTTCCATGTTTATACAGATAGCTGTGAAGATGTATGCATGTTTACACATATAGCGGTGTAGATATTTCCATGTTCAAACAGATAGCGGTGTAGATATTTCCATGTTCATACAGATAGCGGTGTAGATATTTCCATGTTTATACAGATTGTGGTGAAGATGTATGCATATTTACACAGATAGCGGTGTAGATATTTCCATGTTCTTTCAGATGGCTGTGTAGATATATCCATGTTCATACAGATAGCGGTGTGGATACTTCCATTTTCATACAAGTAGTGGTGTAGATATTTCCATCTTTATACAGATAGCGGTGTAGCTATTTCCATGTTCATACAGATAGTGGTGTAGATATTTCCATGTTCATAGAGTTAGCGGTGTAGATATTTCCATGTTCATACAGATAGCGGTGCTGATATTTCCATGTTTATACTGGTAGCGGTGTAGATATTTCCATGTTTATACAGATAGCAGTGTAGATATTTCCATGTTTATACAGATGGCGGTGAAGGTGTATGCATGTTTACAAAGATAGCGGTGTAGATATTTCCATGTTCATACAGATAGCGGTGTAGATGTTTCCATGTTCATCCAGGTGGCTGTGTAGGTATATCCATGTTCATACAGATGGCGGTGAAGATATTTCCATGTTCATACAGATAGCGGTGTAGTTATTTCCATGTGTAAAGAGATAGCTGTGTAGTTATTTCCATGAATATGCAGATAGCTGTGTAGATATTTCCATTTTCATGCAGATAGCGGTTTAGATATTTCCATGTTCAAAGAGATAGCGGTGTAGATATTTCCATGTTCATAGAGATAGCGGTGTAGATATTTCCATGTTCATACAGATAGCGGTGCTTATATTTCCATGTTTATACAGGTAGCGGTGTAGATATTTCCATGTTTATACAGGTAGCGGTGTAGATATTTCCATGTTTATACATATAGCGGTGTAGATATTTCCAAGTTTATACAGAGAGTGGTGAAGATATCTCCATCTTAAAGCAGTTGGCGGTGTAGATATTTATATGTTCATACAGATGGCGGTGCAGATATTTCCATGTTCATACAGATGGCGCTGTAGATATTGGCATGTTTATAGATATAGCGGTGTCGTTATTTCCATGTGTATAGGGATAGCTTTGTAGATATTTCCATGTATATGCAGATAGCAGTGTAGATATTTCTATTTTCATGCAGATAGGGTTTTAGATATTTCCATGATCAAACAGATAGCGGTGTAGATATTTCCATGTTCATACAGATAGCGGTGTAGATATTTCCATGTTTATACAGATAGCGGTGAAGATGTATGCATGTTTACACAGATAGCGGTGTAGATATTTCCTTGTTCATAGAGATCGCGGTGTAGATATTTCCATGTTCATCCAGATGGCTGTGTAGACATATCCATGTTCATACAGATGGCGGTGAAGATATTTCCATGTTCATACAGACAGCGGTGTAGACATTTCCATGTTCATACAGATAGCGGTGTAGATATTTCCATGTTCATACAGATGTCTGTGTAGATATATCCATGTTCATACAGATGACGGTGAAGATATTTCCATGTTCATACAGATAGCGGTGTAGATATTTCCATGTTCATACAGATAGCGGTGTAGATGTTTCCATGTTCATACCGATAGCGGTGCTGATATTTCCATGTTCATACAGGTAGCGGTGTAGATATCTCCTTAATACAGATGGCGGTGTAGATGTTTATATATTCATACAGATGGCGGTGCAGATATTTCCATGTTCATACAGATGGCGGTGTAGATATTTCCAAGTTTATAGAGATAGCGGTGTAGTTATTTGCATGTGTAAAGAGTTAGCTGTGTAGATATTTCCATGTATATGCAGATAGCTATGTAGATATTTCCATTTTCATGCAGACAGCGGTGTAGATATTTCCATGTTCAAACAGATAGCGGTGTAGATATTTCTATGTTCATACAGATAGCGGTGTAGATATTTCCATGTTCATACAGATAGCGGTGTAGATATTTCCATGTTCATACAGATAGCGGTGTAGATATTTCCATGTTCATACAGATAGCGGTGCTGATATTTCAATGTTTATACAGGTAGCGGTGTAGATATTTCCATGTTTATACAGATAGCAGTGTAGATATTTCCATGTTTATACAGATAGCGGTGTAGATATCTCCATCTTAATAAAGATGGCAGTGTAGATATTTATATGTTCATACAGTTGGCGGTGCAGATATTTCCATGTTCGTACAGATGGCGGTGTAGATATTTCCATGTTCATACAGATAGCGGTGTAGTTATTTCCATGTGTAAAGAGATAGCTGTGCAGATATTTCCATGTATATGCAGATAGCTGTGCAGATATTTCCATTTTCATGTAGATAGCGGTTTAGATATTTCGATGTTCAAAGAGATAGCGGTGTAGATATTTCCATGTTCATACAGATAGCGGTATAGATATTTCTGTGTTTATACAGATAGCGCTGAAGATGTATGCATGTTTACACAGATAGCAGTGTACATAATTCCACGTTCATACAGATAGCGGTGTAGATATTTCCATGTTCATCCAGATGGCTGTGTAGATATATCCATGTTCATACAGATAGCGGTGTAGATATTTCCATGTTCATACAGGTAGTGTTGTAGATATTTCCTTGTTCATACAGATAGCGGTGTAGCTATTTCCATGTTCATACAGATAGCGGTGTAGATATTTCCATGTTCATACAGATAGCGGTGTAGATATTTCCATGTTCATACAGATAGCGGTTCTGATATTTCCATGTTTATACAGGTAGCAGTTTAGATATTTCCATGTTTATACAGATAGAGGTGTAGATATTTCCATGTTTATACAGATAGCGGTGTAGATATTTCCAGGTTTATACAGATAGCGGTGTAGGTATCTCCATCTTAATATAGATGGCGGTGTATTTATATGTTCATACAGATGGCGGTGCAGATATTTCCATGTTCATACAGATGGCGGTGTAGACATATCCATGTTCATACAGATGGCGGTGTAGATATTTCCATGTTCATACAGATAGCTGTGTAGCTATTTCCATGTTCATACAGATAGCGGTGTAGATATTTCCATGTTCATCAAGATGGCTGTGTAGATATATCCATGTTCATACAGATGGCGGTGAAGATAATTCCATGTTCATACAGATAGCGGTGTAGATATTTCCATGTTCATACAGATAGCGGTGTAGATATTTCCATGTTTATACAGATAGCGGTGAAGATGTATGCATGTTTACACAGATAGCGGTGTAGATATTTCCTTGTTCATAGAGATCGCGTTGTAGATATTTCCATGTTCATCCAGATGGCTGTGTAGACATATCCATGTTCATACAGATGGCGGTGAAGTTATTTCCATGTTCATACAGACAGCGGTGTAGATATTTCCATGTTCATACAGATAGCGGTGTAGATATTTCCATGTTCATACAGATGTCTGTGTAGATATATCCATGTTCATACAGATGACGGTGAAGATATTTCCATGTTCATACAGATAGCGGTGTAGATATTTCCATGTTCATACAGATAGCGGTGTAGATGTTTCCATGTTCATACCGATAGCGGTGCTGATATTTCCATGTTCATACAGGTAGCGGTGTAGATATCTCCTTAATACAGATGGCGGTGTAGATGTTTATATGTTCATACAGATGGCGGTGCAGATATTTCCATGTTCATACAGATGGCGATGTAGATATTTCCAAGTTTATAGAGATAGCGGTGTAGTTATTTGCATGTGTAAAGAGTTAGCTGTGTAGATATTTCCATGTATATGCAGATAGCTATGTAGATATTTCCATTTTCATGCAGACAGCGGTGTAGATATTTCCATGTTCAAACAGATAGCGGTGTAGATATTTCTATGTTCATACAGATAGCGGTGTAGATATTTCCATGTTCATACAGATAGCGGTGTAGATATTTCCATGTTCATACAGATAGCGGTGTAGATATTTCCATGTTCATACAGATAGCGGTGCTGATATTTCCATGTTTATACAGGTAGCGGTGTAGATATTTCCATGTTTATACAGATAGCGGTGTAGATATTTCCATGTTTATACAGATAGCGGTGTAGATATCTCCATCTTAATAAAGATGGCAGTGGAGATATTTATATGTTCATACAGTTGGCGGTGCAGATATTTCCATGTTCATACAGATGGCGGTGTAGATATTTCCATGTTCATACAGATAGCGGTGTAGTTATTTCCATGTGTAAAGAGATAGCTGTGCATATATTTCCATGTATATGCAGATAGCTGTGCAGATATTTCCATTTTCATGCAGATAGCGGTTTAGATATTTCCATGTTCAAAGAGATAGCGGTGTAGATATTTCCATGTTCATACAGATAGCGGTGTAGATATTTCTGTGTTTATACAGATAGCGCTGAAGATGTATGCATGTTTACACAGATAGCAGTGTACATAATTCCACGTTCATACAGATAGCGGTGTAGATATTTCCATGTTCATCCAGATGGCTGTGTAGATATATCCATGTTCATACAGATAGCGGTGTAGATATTTCCATGTTCATACTGGTAGTGGTGTAGATATTTCCCTGTTCATACAGATAGCGGTGTAGCTATTTCCATGTTCATACAGATAGCAGTGTAGATATTTCCATGTTCATACAGATAGCGGTGTAGATATTTCCATGTTCATACAGATAGCGGTTCTGATATTTCCATGTTTATGCAGGTAGCAGTTTAGATATTTCCATGTTTATACAGATAGCGGTGTAGATATTTCCATGTTTATACAGATAGCGGTGTAGATATTTCCAGGTTTATACAGATAGCGGTGTAGGTATCTCCATCTTAATACAGATGGCGGTTTATTTATATGTTCATACAGATGGCGGTGCAGATATTTCCATGTTCATACAGATGGCGGTGTAGACATATCCATGTTCATACAGATGGCGGTGTGGATATTTCCATGTTCATACAGATAGCTGTGTAGCTATTTCCATGTTCATACAGATAGCGGTGTAGATATTTCCATGTTCATACATATAGCGGTGCTGATATTTCCATGTTTATACAGATAGCGGTGTAGATATCTCCAACTTAATACACATGGCGGTGTAGATATTTATATGTTCATACAGTTGGCGGTGCAGATATTTCCATGTTCATACAGATGGCGGTGTAGATATTTCCATGTTCATAGAGATAGCGGTGTAGTTATTTCCATGTGTAAAGAGATAGCTGTGTAGATATTTCCATGAATATGCAGGTAGCAGTGTAGATATTTCCATTTTCATGCAGATAGCGGTGTAGATATTTCCATGTTCAAACAAATAGCGGTGTAGATATTTCCATGTTCAGATAGCGGTGTAGATATTTCCATGTTCATCCAGATGGCTGTGTAGATATATCCATGTTCAAACAGATGGCGTTGTAGATATTTCCATGTTCATACAGATAGCGGTGTAGATATTTCCATGTTCATACAGATAGCTGAGTAGGTATTTCCACGTTCATACAGATAGAGGGGCTGATATTTCCATGTTCTTACAGATAGCGGTGTAGTTATTTCCATGTTTATACAGATAGCGGTGTAGATATTTCCATGTTTATACTGTTAGCGGTGTAGATATCTCCATTTTAATACAGATGGCCGTGAAGATATTTGTATGTTCATACAGATGGCGGTGAAGATATTTCCATGTTCATACAGATGGCGGTGTAGATATTTCCATGTTCATACAGATAGCGGTGTAGTTATTTCCATGTGTAAAGAGATAGCTGTGTAGATATTTCCATGTATATGCAGATAGCTCTGTAGATATTTCCATTTTCATGCAGCTAGCTGTGTAGATATTTCCATGTTTAAACAGATAGCGGTGTAGACATTTCCATTTTCATACAGATAGCGGTGAAGATATTTCCATGTTTATACAGATTGCAGTGAAGATGTATGCATATTTACACAGATAGCGGTGTAGATATTTCCATGTTCATGCAGATAGCAGTGTAGATATTTCCATGTTTATACAGATAGCGGTGAAGATGTATGCATGTTTATACAGATAGCGGTGTAGATATTTCCATGTTCATCCAGATGGCTGTGTTGATATATCCATGTTCATACAGATGGCGGTGAAGATATTTCCATCTTCATACATATAGCGGTGTAGTTTTCTCCGTGTGTAAAGAGATAGCTGTGTAGATATTTCCATGCATATGAAGATAGCTGTGTAGATATTTCCATTTTCATGCAGGTAGCGGTTTAGATATTTCCATGTTCAAACAGATAGCGGTGTAGATATTTCCATGTTCATAGAGTGGTGTAGATATTTCCATGTTCATACAGATAGCGGTGTAGATATTTCCATGTTTATACAGATAGTGGTGAAGATGTTTGCATGTTTACACAGATAGCGGTGTAGATATTTCCATGTTCATACAGATAGCGGTGTAGATATTTCCATGTTCATCCAGATGGCTGTGTAGACATATCCATGTTCATACAGATGGCGGTGAAGGTATTACCATGTTCATACAGATAGCGGTGTAGATATTTCCATGTTCATCCAGATGGCTGTGTAGATATATCCATGTTCATACAGATAGCGGTGTAGATATTTCCATGTTCATACAGATAGCGGTGTAGATATTTCCATGTTCATCCAGATAGCGGTGTAGATATTTCCATGTTCATACAGACAGCGGTGTAGATATTTCCATGTTTATAAATATAGCGGTGTAGATATTTCCATGTGTAAAGAGATAGCAGTGTATATATTTCCATGTATATGCAGATAGCTTTGTAGATATTTCCATTTTCATGCAGTTAGCGGTGTAGTTATTTACATGTTCAAACAGATTACGGTGTAGATATTTCCATGTTCATTCAGATAGCTTTGTAGATATTTCCATGTTCATACAGGTAGCCGTGTAGATATTTCCATGTTCATACAGATAGCGGTGTAGATATTTCCATGTTCATACAGATAGCGGTGCTGATATTTCCATGTTTATACAGGTAGCGGTGTAGATATTTCCATGTTTATACAGATAGCGGTGTAGATATTTCCATGTTTATACAGATTGCGGTGTAGATATTTCCATGTTTATTCAGATAGCGGTGTAGATATCTCCATCTTAATACAGATGGCCGTGTAGATATTTATATGTTCGTACCGATGGCGGTGCAGATATTTCCATGTTCATACAGATGGCGTTGTAGATATTTCCATGTTCAGATAGCGGTGTAGATATTTCCATGTTCATACAGATAGCGGTGTAGATATTTCCATGTTCATACAGATAGCGGTGTAGATATTTCCATGTTCATACAGATAGCGGTGTAGATATTTCCATGTTCATACAGGTTGCGGTGTAGATATTTCCATGTTCATACAGATAGCAGTGCTGATATTTCCATGTTTATACAGGCAGCAGTGTAGGTATTTCCATGTTTATACAGATAGCGGTTTAGATATCTCCTTCTTAATACAGATGGCGGTGTAGATATTTATATGTTCATACAGATGGCGGTGCAGATATTTCCATGTTCATACAGATGGCGGTGTAGATATTTCCATGTTCATACAGATGGCGGTGTAGATATTTCCATGTTCATACAGATAGCGGTGTAGATATTTCCATGTTCATAAAGATAGCGGTGTAGATAATTCCATGTTTATACAGATAGCGGTGTAGATGTTTCCATGTTCATACAGATAGCGGTGTAGATAATTCCATGTTCATACAGATAGCGGTGTAGATATTTCCATGTTCATACAGATAGCGGTGTAGATATCTCCATCTTAATAAAGATGGCAGTGTAGATATTTATATGTTCATACCGTTGGCGGTGCAGATATTTCCATGTTCATACAGATGGCGGTGTAGATATTTCCATGTTAATACAGATAGCGGTGTAGTTATTTCCATGTGTAAAGAGATAGCTGTGTAGATATTTCCATGTATATGCAGATAGCTGTGAAGATATTTCCATTATCATGCAGATAGCGGTGTAGATGTTTTCATGTTCAAACAGATAGCAGTGTAGATATTTCCATGTTCATACAGATAGCGGTGTAGATATTTCTGTGTTTATACAGATAGCGCTGAAGATGTATGCATGTTTACACAGATAGCAGTGTACATAATTCCACGTTCATACAGATAGCGGTGTACATATTTCCATGTTCATCCAGATGGCTGTGTAGATATATCCATGTTCATACAGATAGCGGTGTAGATATTTCCATGTTCATACAGGTAGTGGTGTAGATATTTCCTTGTTCATACAGATAGCGGTGTAGCTATTTCCATGTTCATACAGATAGCGGTGTAGATATTTCCATGTTCATACAGATAGCGGTGTAGATATTTCCATGTTCATACAGATAGCGGTTCTGATATTTCCATGTTTATGCAGGTAGCAGTTTAGATATTTCCATGTTTATACAGATAGCGGTGTAGATATTTCCATGTTTATACAGATAGCGGTGTAGATATTTCCAGGTTTATACAGATAGCGGTGTAGGTATCTCCATCTTAATACAGATGGCGGTTTATTTATATGTTCATACAGATGGCGGTGCAGATATTTCCATGTTCATACAGATGGCCTTGTAGACATATCCATGTTCATACAGATGGCGGTGTGGATATTTCCATGTTCATACAGATAGCTGTGTAGCTATTTCCATGTTCATACAGATAGCGGTGTAGATATTTCCATGTTCATACATATAGCGGTGCTGATATTTCCATGTTTATACAGATAGCGGTGTAGATATCTCCAACTTAATACACATGGCGGTGTAGATATTTATATGTTCATACAGTTGGCGGTGCAGATATTTCCATGTTCATACAGATGGCGGTGTAGATATTTCCATGTTCATAGAGATAGCGGTGTAGTTATTTCCATGTGTAAAGAGATAGCTGTGTAGATATTTCCATGAATATGCAGGTAGCAGTGTAGATATTTCCATTTTCATGCAGATAGCGGTGTAGATATTTCCATGTTCAAACAAATAGCGGTGTAGATATTTCCATGTTCAGATAGCGGTGTAGATATTTCCATGTTCATCCAGATGGCTGTGTAGATATATCCATGTTCAAACAGATGGCGTTGTAGATATTTCCATGTTCATACAGATAGCGGTGTAGATATTTCCATGTTCATACAGATAGCTGAGTAGGTATTTCCACGTTCATACAGATAGAGGGGCTGATATTTCCATGTTCTTACAGATAGCGGTGTAGTTATTTCCATGTTTATACAGATAGCGGTGTAGATATTTCCATGTTTATACTGTTAGCGGTGTAGATATCTCCATTTTAATACAGATGGCCGTGAAGATATTTGTATGTTCATACAGATGGCGGTGAAGATATTTCCATGTTCATACAGATGGCGGTGTAGATATTTCCATGTTCATACAGATAGCGGTGTAGTTATTTCCATGTGTAAAGAGATAGCTGTGTAGATATTTCCATGTATATGCAGATAGCTCTGTAGATATTTCCATTTTCATGCAGATAGCTGTGTAGATATTTCCATGTTTAAACAGATAGCGGTGTAGACATTTCCATTTTCATACAGATAGCGGTGAAGATATTTCCATGTTTATACAGATTGCAGTGAAGATGTATGCATATTTACACAGATAGCGGTGTAGATATTTCCATGTTCATGCAGATAGCAGTGTAGATATTTCCATGTTTATACAGATAGCGGTGAAGATGTATGCATGTTTATACAGATAGCGGTGTAGATATTTCCATGTTCATCCAGATGGCTGTGTTGATATATCCATGTTCATACAGATGGCGGTGAAGATATTTCCATCTTCATACATATAGCGGTGTAGTTTTCTCCGTGTGTAAAGAGATAGCTGTGTAGATATTTCCATGCATATGAAGATAGCTGTGTAGATATTTCCATTTTCATGCAGGTAGCGGTTTAGATATTTCCATGTTCAAACAGATAGCGGTGTAGATATTTCCATGTTCATAGAGTGGTGTAGATATTTCCATGTTCATACAGATAGCGGTGTAGATATTTCCATGTTTATACAGACAGTGGTGAAGATGTTTGCATGTTTACACAGATAGCGGTGTAGATATTTCCATGTTCATACAGATAGCGGTGTAGATATTTCCATGTTCATCCAGATGGCTGTGTAGACATATCCATGTTCATACAGATGGCGGTGAAGGTATTACCATGTTCATACAGATAGCGGTGTAGATATTTCCATGTTCATCCAGATGGCTGTGTAGATATATCCATGTTCATACAGATAGCGGTGTAGATATTTCCATGTTCATACAGATAGCGGTGTAGATATTTCCATGTTCATCCAGATAGCGGTGTAGATATTTCCATGTTCATACAGACAGCGGTGTAGATATTTCCATGTTTATAAATATAGCGGTGTAGATATTTCCATGTGTAAAGAGATAGCAGTGTATATATTTCCATGTATATGCAGATAGCTTTGTAGATATTTCCATTTTCATGCAGTTAGCGGTGTAGTTATTTACATGTTCAAACAGATTACGGTGTAGATATTTCCATGTTCATTCAGATAGCTTTGTAGATATTTCCATGTTCATACAGGTAGCCGTGTAGATATTTCCATGTTCATACAGATAGCGGTGTAGATATTTCCATGTTCATACAGATAGCGGTGCTGATATTTCCATGTTTATACAGGTAGCGGTGTAGATATTTCCATGTTTATACAGATAGCGGTGTAGATATTTCCATGTTTATACAGATTGCGGTGTAGATATTTCCATGTTTATTCAGATAGCGGTGTAGATATCTCCATCTTAATACAGATGGCCGTGTAGATATTTATATGTTCGTACCGATGGCGGTGCAGATATTTCCATGTTCATACAGATGGCGTTGTAGATATTTCCATGTTCAGATAGCGGTGTAGATATTTCCATGTTCATACAGATAGCGGTGTAGATATTTCCATGTTCATACAGATAGCGGTGTAGATATTTCCATGTTCATACAGATAGCGGTGTAGATATTTCCATGTTCATACAGGTTGCGGTGTAGATATTTCCATGTTCATACAGATAGCAGTGCTGATATTTCCATGTTTATACAGGCAGCAGTGTAGGTATTTCCATGTTTATACAGATAGCGGTTTAGATATCTCCTTCTTAATACAGATGGCGGTGTAGATATTTATATGTTCATACAGATGGCGGTGCAGATATTTCCATGTTCATACAGATGGCGGTGTAGATATTTCCATGTTCATACAGATGGCGGTGTAGATATTTCCATGTTCATACAGATAGCGGTGTAGATATTTCCATGTTCATAAAGATAGCGGTGTAGATAATTCCATGTTTATACAGATAGCGGTGTAGATGTTTCCATGTTCATACAGATAGCGGTGTAGATAATTCCATGTTCATACAGATAGCGGTGTAGATATTTCCATGTTCATACAGATAGCGGTGTAGATATCTCCATCTTAATAAAGATGGCAGTGTAGATATTTATATGTTCATACCGTTGGCGGTGCAGATATTTCCATGTTCATACAGATGGCGGTGTAGATATTTCCATGTTAATACAGATAGCGGTGTAGTTATTTCCATGTGTAAAGAGATAGCTGTGTAGATATTTCCATGTATATGCAGATAGCTGTGAAGATATTTCCATTATCATGCAGATAGCGGTGTAGATGTTTTCATGTTCAAACAGATAGCAGTGTAGATATTTCCATGTTCATACAGATAGCGGTGTAGATATTTCCATGTTTATACAGATAGCGGTGAAGATGTATGCATGTTTACACAGATAGCGGTGTATATATTTCCATATTCATACAAATAGCTGTGTAGATATTTCCATGTTCATCCAGATGGCTGTGTAGATATATCCATGTTCATTCAGATGGCGGTGAAGATATTTCCATGTTCATACAGATAGCGATGTAGCTATTTCCATGTTAATACAGATAGCGGTGTAGATATTTCCATGTTCATCCAGATGGCTGTGTAGATATATCCATGTTCATACAGAGGGCGGTGAAGATATTTCCATGTTCATACAGATAGCGGTGTAGATATTTCCATGTTCATACAGATAGAGGTGTAGATATTTCCATATTCTTACCGATAGCGGTGTAGCTTTTTCCATGTTCATACAGATAGCGGTGTAGATATTTCCATGTTCACCCAGATGGCTGTGTAGATATATCCATGTTCATACAGATGGCGGTGAAGATATTTCCATGTTCATACGGATAGCGGTGTAGATATTTCCATGTTCATACAGATAGCGGTGTAGATATTTCCATGTTCATACAGATAGCGGTGTAGCTATTTCCATTTTCATACAGATAGCAGTGTAGATATTTCCATGTTCATAGAGATAGCGGTGTAGATATTTCCATGTTCATACAGATAGCGGTGCTGATATTTCCATGTTTATACAGGTAGCCGTGTAGATATGTCCATGTTTTTACAGATAGCGGTGTAGATATCTCCATCTTAATATAGATGGGGGTGTAGATATTTATATCTTCATACTGATGGCGGTGCAGATATTTCCATGTTCATACAGATGGCGGTGTAGATATTTGCATGTTTATAGAGATAGCGCTGTAGTTATTTCCATGTGTAAAGAGATAGCTTTGTAGATATTTCCATGTATATGCAGATAGCTGTGTAGATATTTCCATTTTCATGCAGATAGCGGTGAAGATATTTCCATGTTTAAACAGATAGTGGTGTAGATATTTCCATGTTCATGCTAATAGCAGTGTTGATATTTCCATGTTTATACAGATGGCGGTGAAGATGTATGCATTTTTACACAGATAGCGGAGTAGATATTTCCATGTTCATACAGATAGCGGTGTAGATGTTTCCATGTTCATCCAGATGGCTGTGTAGATATATCCATGTTCAAACAGATGGCGGTGAAGATATTTCCATGTTCATACAGATAGCGGTGTAGTTATTTCCATGTGTAAAGAGATAGCTGTGTAGATATTTCCATGTATATGCAGATAGCTGTGTAGATATTTCCATTTTCATGCAGATAGCGGTTTAGATATTTATATGTTCAAACAGATAGCGGTGTAGATATTTCCATGTTCATAGAGAAAGCGGTGTAGATATTTCCATGTTCTTACAGATAGCGGTGTAGATATCTCCATCTTCATACAGATAGAGGGGCTGTTACTGCCAAGTTCATGCAGATAGTGGTGCTGATATTTCCATGTTTATACAGGTAGCGGTGTAGATATTTCCATGTTTATACAGATAGCGGTGTAGATATTTCCATGTTTATACAGATAGCGGTGTAGATATTTCCAGGTTTATACAGATAGCGGTGTAGATATTTCCAAGTCTATACAGATAGCGGTGAAGATATCCCCATCTTAATACAGATGGCGGTGTAGATATTTATATGTTCATACAGATGGCAGTGCAGATATTTCCATGTTCATACAGATGGCGGTGTAGATATTTCCATGTTTATAAAGATAGCGGTGTAGTTATTTCCAAGTGTAAAGAGATAGCTTTGTATATATTTCCATGTATATGCAGATAGCTGTGTAGATATTTCTATTTTCATGCAGATAGCTGTTTAGGTATTTCCATGTTCAAACAGATAGCTTTGTAGATATTTCCATGTTCATACAGATAGCGGTGTAGATATTTCCATGTTTATACAGATAGCGGTGCAATGTATGCATGTTTACGCAGATAGTGCTGTAGATATTTCCATGTTCATACAGATCGAGGTGTAGATATTTCCATGTTCATCCAGATGGCTGTGTAGACATATCGATGATCATACAGATGGCGGTGAAGATATTTCCATGTTCATACAGATAGCGGTGTAGATATTTCCATGTTCATACGGATAGCGGTGTAGATATTTCCATGTTCATACAGATGGCTGTGTAGATATATCCATGTTCATACAGATAGCGGTGTAGATATCTCCTTCTTAATACAGATGGCGGTGCAGATATTTATATGTTCATACACATGCCGGTGCAGATATTTCCATGTTCATACAGATGGCGGAGTTGATATTTCCATGTTTATAGAGATAGCGGTGTAGTTATTTCCATGTGTTAAGAGATAGCTGTGTAGATATTTCCATGTATATGCAAATAGCTGTGTAGATATTTCCATTTTCATGCTTACAGCGGTGTAGATATTTCCATGTTCAAACAGATAGCGGTGTAGATATTTCCATGTTTATACAGATAGCGGTGTGGATATTTCCATGTTCATACAGATAGCGGTGTAGATATTTCCATGTTCATGCAGATAGCGGTGTAGATATTTCCATATTCATACAGATAGTGGTGCTGATATTTCCATGTTTATACAGGTAGCGGTGTAGATATTTCCATATTTATACAGATAGCGGTGTAGATATTTCCATGTTTATACAGATAGCGGTCTAGATATTTCCAGGTTTATACAGATAGCGGTTTAGATATCTCTATCTTAATGCAGATGGCGGTGTAGATATTTATATCTTCATACAGATGGCGGTGCAGATATTTCCATTTTCATACAGATTGCGGTGTAGATATTTCCATGTTTATAGAGATAGCGGTGTAGTTATTTCCATGTGTAAAGAGATAGCTTTGTAGATATTTCCATGTATATGCAGATAGCTGTGTATTTATTTCCATTTTCATGCAGATAGCAGTGTAGATATTTCCATGTTCATACAGATAGCGGTGGAGATATTTCCATGTTCATACAGATAGCGGTGAAGATGTATGCATGTTTACACAGATAGCGGTGTATATATTTCCATGTTCATTCAGATAGCTTTGTAGATATTTCCATGTTCATACAGATAGCGGTGTAGATATTTCCATGTTCATACAGATAGCGGTGCTGATATTTCCATGTTTATACAGGTAGCGGTGTAGATATTTCCATGTTTATACAGATAGCGGTGTAGATATTTCCATGTTTATACAGATAGCGGAGTAGATATTTCCATGTTTATTCAGATAGCGGTGTAGATATCTCCATCTTAATACAGATGGCGGTGTAGATATTTATATGTTCATACAGATGGCTGTGCAGATATTTCCATGTTCATACAGATGGCGTTGTAGATATTTCCATGTTCAGATAGCGGTGTAGATATTTCCATGTTCATACAGATAGCGGTGTAGATATTTCCATGTTCATACAGGTAGCTGTGTAGATTTTTCCATGTTCATACAGATAGCGGTGCTGATATTTCCATGTTTATACAGGCAGCGGTGTAGATATATCCATGTTTATACAGATAGCGGTGTAGATATCTCCTTCTTAATACAGATGGCGGTGTAGATATTTATAAGTTCATACAGATGGCGGTGTAGATATTTCCATGTTCATACAGATGGCGGTGTAGATATTTCCATGTTTATAGATATAGCGGTGTAGTTATTTCCATGTGTAAAGAGATAGCTGTGTAGATATTTCCATGTATATGCAGATAGCTTTGTAGATATTTCCATTTTCATGCAGATAGCGGTGTAGATATTTACATGTTCCAACAGATAGCGGTGTAGATATTTCCATGTTCATTCAGATAGCTTTGTAGATATTTCCATGTTCATACGGATAGCGGTGTAGATATTTCCATGTTCATAGAGATAGCGGTGTAGATATATCCATGTTCATACAGATAGAGGGGCTGATATTTCCATGTTCATACAGATAGCGGTGCTGATATTTCCATGATTATACAGATAGCGGTGTAGATATCTCCTTCTTAATACAGATGGCGGTGTAGATAATTATATGTTCATACAGATGTCGGTGCAGATATTTCCATGTTCATACAGATGGCGGAGTGGATATTTCCATATTCATACAGATAGCGGTGTAGATATTTCCATGTTTATACAGATAGCGGTGTAGATATTTCCATGTTCATACAGATGGCGGTGCAGATATTCCCATGTTCATACAGATGGCGGTGTAGATATTTCCATGTTCATAGAGATAGCGGTGTAGTTATTTCCATGTGTAAAGAGATAGCTGTGTAGATATTTCCATGTATATGCAGATAGCTCTGTAGATATTTCCATTTTCATGCAGATAGCGGTGTAGATATTTCCATGTTCAAACAGATAGCGGTGTAGATATTTCCATGTTCATACAGATAGCGGTGTAGATATTTCCAAGTTTATACAGATTGCGGTGAAGATGTATGCATATTTACTCAGATAGCGGTGTAGATATTTCCATGTTCATACAGATAGCGGTGTAGATATTTCCATGTTCATCCAGATGGCTGTGTAGATATATCCATGTTCATATAGAGAGCTGTGTAGATATTTCCATGTTCATACAGGTAGTGGTGTAGATATTTCCATGTTCATACAGATAGCAGTGTATCTCTTTCCATGTTCATAGAGATAGCGGTGTAGGTATTTCCGTGTTCATACAGATAGCGGTGTAGATATTTCCCTGTTCATACAGATAGCGGTGCTGATATTTCCATGTTTATACAGGTAGCGGTGTAGATATTTCCATGTTTATACAGATAGCGGTGTAGATATTTCCATGTTTATACAGATAGCAGTGTAGTTATTGCTAAGTTTATACAGATAGCGTTGTGGATATTTCCATCTTAATGTAGATGGGGGTGTAGATATTTATATGTTCATACAGATGGCGGTGCAGATATTACCATGTTCATACAGATGGCGGTGTAGATATTTCCATGTTCATACAGATTGCGGTGTAGATATTTCTATGTTCATACAGATAGTGGTGTAGTTATTTCCATGTGTAAAGAGATAGCTGTGTAGATATTTCCATGTATATGCAGATAGCAGAGTAGATATTTCCATTTTCAAGCAGATAGCATTGTAGATATTTCCATGTTCAAACAGATAGTGGTGTAGATATTTCCATGTTCATACCGATAGCGGTGTAGATATTTCCATGTTCATACAGATCGCGGTGTAGATATTTCCATGTTCATCCAGATGGCTGTGTAGATATATCCATGTTCGTACAGATAGCGGTGTAGATATATCCATGTTCATACAGATAGCGGTGTAGATATTTCCATGTTTATACAGGCAGCGGTGTAGATATTTCCATGTTTATACAGATAGCGGTGTAGATAT